>NC_133617.1:211025316-211325316 GCF_048593235.1 Sminthopsis crassicaudata | reverse complement strand
GTTCTATAAACAAAACAGAATTGAATTTGCTCAGAAATATTGCAACATGAACAAAGTTAGAGAAGTGACCCAAAATGTTCATAGGTACTATTTCTTTCCACCTGTGGCAGAGCATTCTCAGCTCATATTTATCTGATTAACCACAGTTGGACACACTGTAATTCAAATATTTATTTATAGATCATTTTGGTCCTCTTTGAGAAAGAAGGACAGCAACCTAATCTAACTTAACTTATCTCTTTCTCTTTGGCTCTCTCTCTCTTTGGCTACTATCTCTATGTCTATATGTCTATTATCTATCAGATACCTATCTGTGTATATATATACACATGCATATATATGTATACATATATATATACATATATATATATATATAGGCATGAATAAGTGTATGAATGTATGTATGATGTGTATGTGTTTCTTTTTTTTTTAATGCATTCCCCATATGAGCAGGTTTTCTGAACTGCCAGCCCTTCTTTCTCATCTGTTTATGTGGGGATTCTTCCTCTGCATCTTATTCATACTGAATAATTTTTAATTTTTACTTTTTCCTAACTGATTTTGCATTTTAAACTTTCTTTATACTTACTTTGGCTTGATCTTTCTTTTGGACTACTAAGTACTGATGTTTCAATTAGACATATTATTTATATAGACATAAACAGTTTGTCCTCACTGAAATTAGTCTTTGATAATGACTCATTTATATTAAATGTTCTATTGAGCTTAGGTTTCTTTAATAAAAATCCTGGAAATCTGTGATTCCATTGAATGTCCCTTTTTTCCCCTCAATGTTTAGCTTTGCTAGATATGATATTTTTGGCCACAGGCCTAACTCTTCGGTTCTGTGGACTTATAGCTCCTGATATATCAAGTACAATTTTAACTGGAGGTCTAGCCTGTTTGAATTTTGTTGTTGTTGTTGTGGTTTCTTGTAAAATTTTCTCTTTGATTTAGGGTTTTTGAAAATTAGAAATAATGTCCTATATATTTCCCCTTGGAGAAATATATTCTTTATTTTGGATAATTTGAAGTGATGAGTAATTATTTTTTTCTCACTTCATTTTCTCCTCTCCTATCATTTTAGGAAATTTTCTTTTATTATTTCTTGTATCATTGTACCAATGATCTTTTTTTGGTTGTATTCTTTCAGGTAGTCCAATTACTTATGCTTTCTCTTCTTGATCTGTTTTCCAGATCTGTTTTTTGTGTATTTGTCTTTTTTTATGTATATGTGTGTGAGACAATTAGGGTTAAGGGACTTCTCCATATTAACAGCTAGGAAATGTTAAGTGTCTGAAGATGCATTCAAACTCAGATCCCACTGACTTCAGGACTGATGTTCTGTCCACTGCAGCATTAGATACACCTGATCTGTTATTTTTCTTTTCTTTTCTTTTTTTCTTTTTTTAACCTCCTCCCCAAATTTAGGTTAAATTGGGTTTAATGAGTTGGGATAAAATGAGTTTCTCAGGGTTACATAGCTAGAAAGTGTTAAGTGTCTTGAGATCAGATTTGAAGCCAGGTCCTTCTGACTGAGGCCTAGTGCTCTATCCACAACATCAGTTAGCTGCTCCTGTTGTTTTTCTTAAAGGTGTTTTACATTCTTTTCTATTTTTTATACTTTATATTGTGTTTTGTTATTTCTTGATTTTATAACTTCATTGATTTCTTCTTGTCCAATTCTAATTTTCAAACAATTATTTTATTTTTTAAGACTATGGGACTTTACTCACTGGTTGACTTTCTTTTCATAATCTTCTGTTTTATCTTGGATAGTTAATATTTTATTTTTTTCCTATAATATCTCTCATTTGTTTTTTTAAATCATTTTTGAGTGAGTTCTTATATTAATTCTTTCTAGCCAGGTAATCTTTTACATTAGCTTTTGGAAAAGGAAATACTTTTTTCTTTACATCAGTTTCCTCCTCTGAAGACGAACTCCTGTCTTTTCTATTTCCATAGTAAGTTTCTGTGGTTGGTTCTTTCTCCCTTGCCTGTTTATTTTTGCTTGTTTGTTTTTTATTGAGAACTTATTAGTATAACCACTTTTAATCCTAGGGTGGAGGATGGTGCCTCTGAATTCACTTCAGTTCAATTCTCTGTCCTGAAACCCCAAACCAATAATTCCCTCCTCCTATTATAAGTGTCTGAAGCAAGCAGCATCGCCCCTACTGCTTTTGCATTGACCAGGTGTGTGCTTATTCCTTATTACCTAGGGCCTATCTGTGCAGCATAACAGGGCCTGATGTTCATTATTAGTCAAGTTTTCCTCATTTTTCCTAGATTCAGACCCCCAGCTCCCCAAACTGTCTAGGAGGTCAAAGATGCTAAAGTTATCTCTCTATCCAGCTATCCACAGGGCTCCTGCTTGTTATTTTTTTGGAGCTAGCTAACAGGTGTTTACACTTCCCTTTCGTTCAGTCTTGATTCTGGAGTTTTAGGGCCTTCTTGAGTTGTCTCATGAGGACCCCTATTCTATCCTGAGAATTAATTGTTTGCATCATTCTATGTTTGTCCTGAGGCATACATCTGGTTTCTTTGTGAGGAAAATCTGGAGAGCTTGGAATTTTCTGACCTATTCTGTTATCTTCCCAGAATCTTTCCCAATAGAGCCAATTATTAAATTTTAAGTATGAGCATTTACATATTTGAAATCAGCAAATACTACAAATCAGGCCATATATATATATATATATATATATATATATATATATATATATATATATATATATATATATATTTTTTTTTTTTTTTTAATTTTGTTGCCTGTCTAGGCTTAAGAAAGTTATAGAGAAAATACTGATAATGCAGGTTAAGGTTAAAATTGTTTTGAGCATGGGGAAGATAATTGTTAAATATTTTATAATATAAACCTACAGATAAACTGTCTCTTCCACTTCCCCTGGCCATTTTTCAGATACGGATTTTGAGAATCACGAAGGTTTAGTAACTTGTCCAAGTCCACAGCTATTCAATGTCAGAAATTTAATTTAAATCCAGGTCCTCTGACTTCAGAGCTAATGGTTTTCTCACTGAATCATACTCTATTTGTAGCAAATGTGTTTATATATAACTACATTCACATACAAGCTCTTATAATCCTATGATTTCACATATTTACACACTGTTTTCTCTCATTTAATGCTCTAAGCTTTATCAAATTTAAATTATCATAATGTTACCATTGTAGTCAGATTAACCAACCACAGAAAAAAATAATAATAATATAATATTATGCCTTTATGCCATTCTATCATTTCCTAAATATTTCTGTTCCATATTCTTTGGAAATAAAAGTAATCATATCATTTCCAAACATATAATACATATGGATTAGGAGACTTTCAGTCTGTCTGTGTTTCTGTCTCTCATTATGTGGAAAAGTTTATTAATGACACAGATAATTTAAAATTATGTGTAATTTAAATTCATAACATACGAATCTAGAGTCTACTAATTGGGTCACTATATAAGCTTCAGATTGTTTAATATATCTTGTATCTTTTAAAAATCATTTGAGAAAAAAAAGAAAATGTTGTTTATTTTTCTCTTGTACGTTGCATATAAAGAATATATATTTCTGCACCCAAACTTAGCAAATTGACTAAAAGTTGGATTTTTTTATTCTAAATTTCTTCTAACTTTGAAGCATATTCCCATTATTCCAATGAGGATAGATTCATATTAAAATTCCAACCCATTTTAGTCTTTGTAATGAGCTTAAAATAGCTGCCAGCTTGCAGTGCTGGAATTAATGATAATTAAATGTAACACAAAATGTATTTCCATATTTTGTATTGCTCAAATGATTTCATCTCAGATGTAGTATGATTCTTTTTAGAGATGACTACTTCTATTTAATCTCTTTTCCAATTTTAATTTGAATTTCATATTGTTCCTGACTGTTTAATGAATATTTTGGGAGATGGCCATAGTGTTGTTAATTATACCAGAGACTGAGTATAATTAATTCTTTTGGACCCAAAGTCAGCTAGTTAATCGATTTCTGATGAAACTGGAGATTAAACACAGATAGTTCACTTCTTCCTTCATTCATTTTAATTTTTCCCTCTTTCAATTCAATCAGATTGCTTTGGGAAGTCATTGCTGGCAAATCAATTTGTGGAGGCATTTTGGACATTATCCAGGTGTAAATTGATGGATGATCCTTTTGGTCCAGCCACCTTGCTATTGATCTCATAAAAAAAAAAAAAAAAGAAGCATGTTCAATTTTCCTCTTTTGAAAGTAAACTCTTATAGCACTACTTGTAATTCATAAATAAGTGGTTTTAAGTGTCTGTCAACAACAAGGTTATTAAGTATCAAATATTATACTATAGTAGTATAGTATTATATATATATATATATATATATATATATATATAGTGTACTATATATGAAGAGCAAGAAAACCACAAAAGATAGATATCAGAGTGATATAGAAGACATATTTCTTATAATAAAAAATAAAGCAATAGAGAAAATTGACTTGAAAAAATAACTTACCCTTTTTATATTATAAAATAAAATTCATTAATATTCAAAGCAATTCTTGTCTTATTTTAAATAATATAAATAATAACATAGTTAAAATTGTTCCTATCAGTCAAACCTCAGAGCCTCTTAGAGAGGAAAAAAATTCCAACAAAAACAATAGAGAAAATATCACACATTATTCTTCAAATAAAGAAATTTGGGGATTTTACATTTTTTCACTCACAATAAAACACTTTTTTGTTCCAAGTTGAGCATCCTATAACCTAGTTCAAGGATAGCATTTTCCCAAGGATCCTCTTTTTAAAGATAGCTATCTGTCATACTGGACTTAGGGAGGATTATAATTGTATAAGTCAAATGATAGGCTTTTAAAATGACATAGGACAGCTTGAGGATATTCATTTAGTGTTATTTGCTACAATAAAAATTGAGACCCTTTCTAACATATTTCTCATACACTGGTATTGTCACTATTCAAGAGACATCTGTTAGCTTTCCCATTTTTGGACTATGTCAGCATACTCAGGCACAACACAAATAGCCATATAATCATACACTGATTATTGATACAATTCCCCCATAATCTGACCACTGAACTCTGAATCACACCACTTGCCCTCTAATGAAGGCATTACATGAATAGAATAAAATGAGAGTTGCATTTTCTGCAACTCTTGTTTTTTTATGCTTACAAAGCTCATTGGGATTTCTGGGAGCCAAGATCACAGAATAAGCACTGAATCATTATAAGGCTCCCTTGTTTCCCTTCAGAGCAATAAAAATAACAGCTCAGGATGGGTTCTGGAGTGACTGAATAGTATTTTAACCCAGAAAACTTGGAGGATGTTCATGAAGCACTCTTGTTATTCTGGTAAGAGCTCAGTGCAAGAAAGAAAATTCCCCCATGAGTTGACCGCATGTACATGTAAAGCAAATCAGAAGGAGATCCAAGGCACCAACATAGTAGAGCAGAGAAATGCTAATAGTAAGACTACCTAGATACCTTGGCAAAAAAAAAAAAAAAAAAAAAAAAAAAAGTAGAGCTTGGGGAACTGTAGCACCAGGAAACATTCATCACATTCTCCTGGAGGCTCAGCACAGTCCCAGGCAAAAAGGAATCTTCCAGGGGCCAGATCAAGAATTCCTTCAGTGTAGTACCAGGAAAACACAGAAACAACCCATGTGAACTCAGTACATGCCATAAATCACACACTAGAATCCCAACTCATCACTAGGTAAGCTGTGAAACCCCTACAGTTTTCAGCAGTGCCAAAAAAAATACAAAGGAAGATGATTTAGCAATACCAGTTCTTAAAACTATAAAAACAAAACAGTAACCATAAAAACTATGTGATAATACTAGTTACTTAGCAGAGAAGCTGGATTAGTGGAATAGATTATATATAGGACAAGTCATCTATGAAAAATATCTTAATAGTTGATAAACCTAAAATATTCAGATTTTGAAAAAAACTGCTGGGAAAACTAGAAAAAAAAATAGGACAAAAACTAGTTATTAAACCAATATCTCACACCATATGTCAAGATAAGATATAAATGGGCACATGATCTATATGTAAAGAGGGATACTCTAAGAAAATTAAAGAAGCAAGGGATTATCAGATTTTTGGTAAGGAGAAAAAATCTTGACCAATCAATTACAGATTGTAAAATTCTCATCATTTTAAATTTGAAAGGTTTTATATAAGTAAACCTGATGCTACTAAGATTAGAATGGAAGCAGAAAGCTGGGTAACAATCTTTAGATGTTTCTCTGATAAAGATCTCACTTATCATTTGTCATCCATAAGCACGTATATGAATAAGTAATCTAAATCACATTTGATTAGCAAAATATTCATTAAAAAAATCTAAAATGCCCATCCTCATACTTATCAGATTGGCCAATATGACAAAAAAGGAAAATGACAAATGTTGGAAATGATGTGGGGAAATTACTCTACTAACGCATTGTTGTGAACAGATCTAAACCTTCAGTAGAGCAATTTGGAACTATGCCCAAAGGAATAGTAGCAAAAGCACTACTAAGTCTATATCACCAAAAGATACTTAGAAAAAGGAGGACAGACATGTGCAAAAATACTTATAGCAGCCCTTTTTGGAGGAGCACAATATTGTAAATTGATTCCCCATTAATTAAGGAATGGCTGAATAACTTGTGATATATGAATGTAATGGAATGCTATTGTGCTATGAAAGAAATGAATAACAGGTGGGTTCCAGAAAGCCTGGAAAGACTTGTATAAACTAATGTAAAGTAAAATGAGTAGAACCATGAAAATACTGTATAAAGTGTATGTGATAATTAACTATGATTGACTCAACTCTTATCAGCAACACAATAATCCAAGTATAAAAGAATCACAAAGGAAAATTCTATCCATATCTCAGCAAAGTACTGAACTCTGAAAGCATATCAAAACATATTTTCACTTACTTTATTCTTATATATATATATTTTATTTTTTATCTGTTTCTTCATTCACAACTCTAACTAATATGGAAATGTTTTACATAATAGCACATATGTAAATTAGATCTAACTGCCTAACTCCTTCAGAAGATGGGAGGGTAAGCAGAGAGATAGGGAGGGAGAAAACTTAAAAATTAAAAATCTTAGAAACATGAGTGCCAAAAATTTTCTTGTCATGTATCTGAAAAAAAAATACTATTATTGAGGAAAAAGAAAACCCCTTGAGCAGAATTCTATAAATTCAAACTTCTGTATATTCAAATTTCATTGTTATATACTAAATAAGCACTTAAGTATAATCAAACCATGAACTTGTTAAAGAATTATTTTTATTTTTTGACCAAAAAACATTGGATCTATTTATGGAGATGAATATGATGATTATATTTTAAAATATAATAAAGAGTCAAAGGTTGTTCAATATATAAGAAAACGTTTTCCCTAAAAGTGATTTGGATTAATTTTAATTTACTTAAGTTTAATCAACTGGTTTAAAGTATCATATTATCTCTAAGTAGCATTTCAAATTATAATGTACTTTGTTTTTCTACATTTGGATAAAAATGGTAATCAAATATATTAGGTAATTATTTGGGGAGAGCCTTTAAAGAACATTGCAATTCTAACTCAATATGAGAGAGAAAAAAATCTTTCTGCTAATTAAAGCAGTTCAAAAATGGAAGAGGCTACCTCACTGGTTAATGAGTTGCTAATTATCATTAGATCAGCTCTGAGAAAACAGATGCTTCATGAATACTTTTTATGTTGGATGTGGGATTCATGCTTCATATATTGGTTGAATCATCTGATCTTATTGGTCTCCTTTTAATGCCCAGGACTATTTTCTAATACATAGAACAATCATACATCATGCTCCTGTTAAGACTAAAATATACTCAAATGTGGATATTGCATTTGGAAAATGATATTGATAATCCAGAAGAGTGATAAGCAAGATAGTGAAGACCAATATAAGGAATGGGTAAAGAACAGAATATTTAATGGAGGAAGTTCTCTTAGTATTTGAAAAAAAAGTCACATTTGTTCTATTTGATCTTGGAGCTCAGAATTAACTGTCCATCATTTATGGTTGATTATTATCAAGTGATTTACCATCATCTATTTTGGTCATATAATTATCCTTCATTTCTTCTTTTTTATTTTTGTTTGTGTATATGAACTACACTCATGTACTATGGACCTTCTTTTCCATTATTTTCTATGTGCTAGTCATTTTTTATTCATCATAGACCACAGACTCCCATACTTTACCTACACTCGTATAATAGCACTTAGAATATTGCTAGTAAAAAATGTAGATTTAATTCTGAGATTCATTGGGAAGGATCAAAATATTTGGGGTCTTTAAAGGAATTGTGCAATTTCTAAAGATAACCGAGCCTATTTTCTAACGACTCAATTCAGCCTTCAGTGTTTTATTTATTTTCAGCGTTTGCACCATACATACAGAAACATATACATATGAGTATATGGGTGTATAGATATTTGTTACAGGTTTTGTTTTAAAAATGCAAATTTCTTCCAATATAATTGATATATTGGGGAATTTGTTCAGTATAACAGGAATATGGATTATCTACAAGTCTGTCCTTGATAAATAGTGAGACAATGCAGATAAATATATCTGTTTACAAAATGCTCACAAGCTGCTACTATTCCAATGAACTTCCACAAACAAACCAGGTTTTTTCAAGTTGAAATCTCATATTTTTTTTAAAAACGATTTTCGGTGCATTGGAAGTTGTGAGGTTTTACCCTTCTGTCTCCTTTACCTTTTACTATCACCAAAGTTTTCTGCCCAAAATTTATTAGCCTGTGAAGCATTCCCATGGAAACCTAGGTGAGCAGCAGCCTGAAGCTAGGATATGTCATAATATATTGTAGTACTTATATACTTTGTTATAATTTAACATGTGTAAAGCTGTTACTTTTTTGTTAAATTATTCTTTAAAAATAATGTTCATTCATGATTTTTTTTGAATGATGTATCTGTAATCTCATTTTTCACACAAATTCTGTAAAGATTTTTATCATACAATTTTGGATAGCGCAGCGATTTTTAGGAACACATATGTCTTCCAGAAGGACTGTAGCTGTATGAGTTTCTGGATTTGTGGCTAAATCATTCACTTTTTGGATCACACCCAGGAGACTTCAACATTCTAAATTGGATGTATCAGCATGGTGTCATCCCTAAAGTGGACTTCACTATCAATCTAGAAAGAAACCATTTTTAACTTTAACTCTTTAATGAATCTTCTCCATTGAAATTGGTGATGGCTAGTTTAGCAAAATCATCTACATTATTATAATTTTCATGTAATCTTGAATAATTTTATGCTAGCTTGCATGTTTTTAAATAGAAATTTTATAATAGTATTTTGATTCACTGAATAACATGCATTTTTATGATGAGAAAATAATCAATAGTAATATGTTGCATTCCTTTAAAGCAACCTTTAAAGCAACTGATAATCATATATAAAGTAATCATATATTATATTATATCATATATATATATATATATATATATATTATGTGCCTACTTTCCCATATATATGTAAATGGGAAAGTAGGCACATAATATTGTTCTTCCTCTGTTGTTTTTGTCAATACTATTTTCCCCTGCTTCAGACATTTTGAAAATTGTTTAAAATGCATCATCTCCAGCACAGATCCCTTAAATGCAATTTGTCAAATCCAGATGCATTTTCTGTCTTTGTCTTTCTTCTCAAGTGAAAAACCTTAAAAATACAAAATCATGTCTTGCCTCTACAATCTGCTGCTGGGCCCAACATACTCTTATGGTAAAGCTATAAGGGGCCAAGCTGTGCATCTTTCATTTGCCTTGAAGAACATTTTTCATGCACAGAGAGTCTACCAATTCCTGTTGCCATTTCTTAGCTAGGTAAAATAATCTCCTCAGGTAAGATGCTCTCAGATCACTTGCAATTTGCTTGTGCCTTCCATCTCCTCACAGAAATTGCAAGTGAACCAACTAGGTTTCTTCTATCTACCTCCCCAAAATGACTTCCATATGTATTTATTTTATGGAATTTATTTAAGATATTTATTTTATAAAGACATTAGTAGGGGAAAAAACTGACTTTCTTTCATTACACAGTTGATTTAAAGATATACAGAAGACAACATTCCACTGATATTTTTTCATCATAAAGATGCATATGATTCAGTGGATGCCAATAAAGGCAATCTACACCTTCTACTTCCAACCCATTCTCCACCAGTGCAAAGAAAAGCAACTTATCCTTTAACTTCAGGCCTTCCATCTCCTATTTCATTGTTCTTTGAGGGAAGTAGAAGACGAAAGTTAGTGGAGATTGGGCATTTTTTTTCTCCAGCTTTGCAGATTCAATTTTGATATCAAGCTAAAATCTCTTCCTACTTAATCTTTAGTCTTTTTAGAGAAGTGGAGTAAAGAGGGTCTCTCATCTGACTATGTTTCTCCTATCTTCCAATGAGCTGGTTTCCATCCTGATCACTAATCTCTGTTGGAAAGAGCAAGGGCATTATCCATTCCATGAAAAATATTTTACACCCAATTTTACTCTAAACATTTTTTCCTTCTGTTTTACTTTGCAATCTGAATAGACCTTTGACTGGGAAGAAAGAACAAAGATAGTAGATAAAGCTAATACTACATAGGTATAACTTTAACTTAGTTTAGCAAAGCATTTTATAATATCATTGATGCTATCTATGTGAACAGGATAAAAAATAGTTATAGGAGAGATAGTAATAGAGTTAGAGAGATTTGGAAGTGGTTTAATGACCAGACGCAGAGTAGAATCTGTGATTGATTCTTATTCTGAGAAGTCATTAGTATAACTTAAACTATGCCCTCTAGGATGTCTAGTCCAAAAGGAATTTCTCTTAATCTTAAATGTTTTCCTTTCCCACTCTTTGGATATTCCAGCTTTAATTGATACTGCCTATTTAATAAATCCTTTGTTTTTTCTCCTTTGCTGAATCCTTATCCAGATCATAAGAACCTTGTGTGTATGTATGAGTATCTACATATATAAATTATTTGGATGAGGATTCAAAAAGAGAGAAAAAAGCAGCTATGTATATACATACATATACATATATACATATCTTATAATATACTCATATATATGTATATGCATTTGGGTATAGGTATGTATATGTATATATGTGTATTAACTTAATGATCTTATCAGTTCTCATGTATTATAATATCCATACTTATAATTCTCAAATAGGTATACTTATCCTGAGCTAACCTCTCTGGTGACCTCCAATATCATATATCCAACTGTCTTTCAGACATATCAAATTAGATTTCCAATAGACATCTTAAATTAATGTCCCTCATACCTTTCCTAGTACAGTAAAAAAAAAAAAAAACACATATTATTTTCCCATGCTATCACAATTCAGGAGTTATCATGGATTCTTCACTATTTTTCGGGCCTATATGTTATTCATTGCTAAAACCTGTTAATCTTATCTTCAAAAAATCTTCTCTCCTCTAAAACAACCATAACACTAATACAGGCCTTCATTACCACTCCACTGGACTACTGTAACAGCCTGCTGGTGGGTCTGTTTGCCTCAAATCTCTCTTTGCTCTAAACCTCCATTCAGCCAAGAAAAAAAAAAAAATCTCTCAAGTACTGGTCAAATTCTTTCACCCACTACTCAATGATCTATGAAATCTCTATTTTATATTCAAAGTCGATCATAACATAGACCTTTCCTTTTTTCAGTAGTTTTATGATTTACTTCTTGCCACATGTTCTTCCACCCAGTCACAATGGTCACTATACCATTACACCAAAAAAAAAAAAAAAAAAAAAAAAAAAAGACATTTCATCTGTTGACTCCAGGCTATCCTCCATGCCCAGAATGTACTCACTCACCTATACTGCTACACTTAGCTTCCTTTTAGGCCCAATTAAAATCCCATCTTTTACTGGAAACCTCACCAAACCCCTCTTAATTCTGGTAACTTTTTTCTAGTATTATTTTTTTCTATTTATCCTATATATAGCTTTCTCTGTATATATTGGGTTACATGTTCTTTTTTCCATTGAATTTTTTTCTTTGTTTTTTTTCTTAATTTTATAATTATAAAATTTTTGACAGTACCTATGCATGAGTAATTTTTTATAACATTATCCCTTGTATTCATTTTTTCCAATTTTTCCCTCCTTCCCTCTACTCCCTCCCCTAGATGAAAGGCAATCCCATACATTTTATATGTGTTACAGTATAACCTAGAAAAATATATGATTATAAATCCGATTTTCTTGTTGCACATTAAGAATTGAATTCCGAAGGTATAAGTAACCTGGATAGAAAGACAGTAGTGCTAACAGTTTACATTCAATTCCCAGTGTTGCTTCTCTGGGTATAGTTGTTTCTGTCCATCACTGATCAACTGGAAGTGAGTTGGATCTTCTTTATGTTGAAGATATCCACTTACATCAGAATATATCTTCATACAGTATTGTTGTTGAAGTGTATAGTGACCTTCTGGTTCTGCCCATTTCACTCAGCATCAGTTCATCCAAGTCTCTCCAAACCTCTCTGTATTCATAATGCTGGTTATTTCTTGCAGAGCAATAATATTCCATAACCTTTATATACCATAATTTACCCAACCATTCTCCAATTGATGGACGTCCATTCATTTTCCAGTTTCTAGCCACTACAAAAAGAGCTGCCACAAACATTTTGGCACATACAGGTCCCTTTCCCCTCTTAAGTATTTCTTTGGGCTATAAGCCCAGTAGTAGCACTGCTGGATCAAAGGGTATGCACATTTTGATAACTTTTTGGGCATAGTTCCAAATTGCTCTCCAGAATGGCTGGATTCTTTCACAACTCCATCAACAATGCATTAGTGTCCCAGTTTTCCCACATCCCTTCCAACATTCATCATTATTTGTTCCTGTCATCTTAGCCAATCTGGCAGGTGTGTAGTGGTATCTCAGAGTTGTCTTAATTTGCATTTCTCTGATTAGTAGTGATTTGGAACACTTTCACATGAGTGGATATACTTTCAATTTCATCATCTGAGAATTGTCTGTTCATATCCTTTGACCATTTACCAATTGGAGAATGGTTTGATTTCTTATAAATTAGGGTGAGTTCTCTCTATATTTTGGAAATGAGGCCTTTATCAGAAACTTTAACTGTAAAAAATGTTTTCCCAATTTGTTACTTCCCTTCTAATCTTGTTTTCATTAGTTTTGTTTGTACAGAAACTTTTTAGTTTGATGTAATCAAAATCTTCTATTTTGTGATCAATAATGATCTCTAGTTCTCCTCTGGTCATAAATTCCTTCCTCCTACACAGGTCTGAGTGATAGACTATCCTCTGTTCCTCTAATCCATTTATGGTCTCATTCTTTATGCCTAAATCATGGACTCATTTTGATCTTATCTTGGTATATGGTGTTAAGTGTGGATCCATATCTAATTTCTGCCATTCTAATTTCCAGTTTTCCCAAAATTTTTTTCAAATAATGAATTTTTATCCCAAATGTTGGTATCTTTGGGTTTTGGTGACTGCTGCTATATAATATAGCTTTTGATAAGGTATACCTAGGCCACCTTCATCTGACTTTTTTTTTTCATTAATTCCCTTGAAATTCCCGACCTTTTATTCTTCCATATGAATTGTGTTGTTATTTTTTGTATGTCATTAAAATAGTTTCTTGGTAGTCTGATTGGTATAGCACTAAATAAATAGATTACTTTAGGGTGTATTGTCATCTTTATTATATTAACTCGGCCTATTCACGAGCACTGAATGTCTTTCCAATTATTTAAATCTGACATTATTTTTGTAGCAAGTGTTTTGTAATTTTGCTTATATAATTCCTGACTTTTCTTTGGTAGATGGATTTCCAAATATTTTATACTCTCAACAGTTGTATTGAATGG
Organism: Sminthopsis crassicaudata; assembly: GCF_048593235.1. Classification (NCBI taxonomy): domain Eukaryota; kingdom Metazoa; phylum Chordata; class Mammalia; order Dasyuromorphia; family Dasyuridae; genus Sminthopsis; species Sminthopsis crassicaudata. The sequence continues at coordinate 211,311,362 of NC_133617.1, read as the reverse complement.
AATTTCTCTTTGTATCTCTTGCTGTTGAATTTTGTTGGTGATTTATAAAAATGCTGACGATTTATATGGATTTATTTTATATCCAGCAACTATGCTAAAGTTGTGATTTATTTCTAATAACTTTTTATTAGAATCTCTGGGGTTCTCTACGTATACCATCATATCATCTGCAAAGAGTTACACTTTGATTTCCTCATTACCTACTCTTATTCCTTTAATCACTTTCTTGACTCATTGCCAAGGCTAACATTTCTAATACAATATTGAATAGTAATGGTGATAGTGGGCAACCTTGTTTCACTCCTGATCTGGGAAAGATTCCAGTTTATCTCCATTACATATTATGCTTACTAACAGTCTTAAATATATGCTCCTGATTATTCTAAGGAATAGTCCATTTATTCCTATACTCTCAAGAGTTTTTAGTAGGAATGGATGTTGGATTTTGTCAAATGCTTTTTCTCCATCTATTGAGATGATCATATGGTTCTTATTAATTTGATTATTAATATGGTCAATTATATTAATAGTTTTCCTAATATTAAACCAGCCCTGCATTACTGGAATAAATCCTACTTGATCATAGTGTATTATCCTGGAGATGATTTTCTGAAGTCTTTTTGCTAATATCTTATTTAAGATTGTAGCATCAATATTCATTAAGGAAATTGGTCTGTAGTTTTCTTTCTCTGTTTTCAGTCTACCTGGTTTAGGTATCAGTACCATGTCTGTGTCATAAAAGCAGTTTGGTAGGACTCCTTCATCCTGAATTTTTTCAAATACTTTATATAACATTGGGGCTAATTGTTCTGTAACTGTTTGGTAGAATTCACATGTAAATCCATCTGGTCGTGGGGATTTTTTTCCTGGGGAGTTGATTAGTAGCTTATTCTATTTCTTTTTTTGAAATGGGGCTATTTAAGCAATTTACTTCCTCCTCTGTTAATCTAGGAAGCCTACATTTTTGGAGGTAGTCATCCATTTCACTTAAGTTATCAAATTTATTGGCATAAAGTTGGGCAAAGTAACTCATTATTTTTCTAATTTCCTCTTCATTGGTGGAAAGATCCCCCTTTTCATTTGTAAGACTAACAATTTGATTTTCCTCTTTTCTTTTTCTTATCAGATTTACCAGTGCTTTACCTATTTTATTGGCTTTTTCATAAAACCAACTCTTGGTTTTATTCATTAATTGAATAGTTTTTTTTTTTTTGTGTGTTTTGTTTTGTTTGTTTGTTTGTTTGTTTTTTTTACTTTTAATATTACTGATTTCTCCTTTTAATTTTAGTATTTCAAATTTAGTTTTTGATTGGGGAGTTTAATTTGGTCTTTTTCTAGTTTTTTAAGTTGCAGTCCCAATTCATTTATCTTGTCTTTCTCTATTTTCTTCAAATAAGCTTCTAAAGATATAAAATTTCCCCTTATTACCACTTTAGCTGCATCACACAAATTTTGGTATGATGTCTCATTGTTGTCATTATCTTGAGTGAAATTACTGTTTCTATAATTTGCTGTTTCAGCCAGTCATTCTTTAAGATGAGATTATTCAATTTCCAATTACTTTTTGGTCTATTTACCTCTAACCTCTTATTGAATATAGTTTTTATTGCATTGTGATCTGAGAAGAAGGCATTTACTATGTCTGCCTTCTTGCATTTAATGTTGAGATCTTTATGTGCTAATGTATGGTCAATTTTTGTATAGGTTTCATGAACTGCTGAGAAGAAAGTATACTCCTTTCTATTAACATTCAGTTTTCTCCAAAGGTCTATTATACCTAATTTTTCTTTTTTTTTTTTTAAATTAATTTTATAATTATAACATTTTTACAACATTATCCCTTGTACTCCCTTCTGTTCTGAATTTTCCCCTACTTTCCTCCACTCCCTCCCCTAGTTGGCAGGCATTCCCATACATATTAAATATCTTATAGTATATCCTAGGTACAATATATATGTGCTGAATTGAATTTTGTTGTTGTTGTTGTTGTTGTTGTACAGGAAGAATTGGATTCGGGAGAAAAAAAAATAACCTGGAGAGAAAAACAAACAAAAAAATGCTAATAGTTTTTACTCATTTCCTAGTGTTCTTTTTCTGGTTATAGCTGATTCTGTCCATCACTGAACAATTGGAATTGGATTAGCTCTTCTCTATGTTGAAGATATCTACTTCCATCAGAATACATCCTCATACAGTATCATTGTTGAAGTGTATAATGATCTCCTAGTTCTGCTTGTTGCACTCAGCATCAGTTGATGCAAGTCTCTCCAAGCCTCTCTGTATTCATCCTGTTGGTCATTTCTTACAGAACAATAACATTCTGTAATATTCATGTACCACAATTTATTCAGCATTCTCCAATTGATGGGCATCCATTCATTTTCCAGTTTCTAGCCACTACAAAAAGAGCTGCCACAAACATTTTGGCACATACAGGTCCCTTTCCCCTTTTTAGTATTTCTTTGGGCTATAAGCCCAGTAGTAGCACTGCTGGATCAAAGGATATGCACAATTTGATAACTTTTTTGTCATAATTCCAGATTGCTCTCCAGAATGGTTGGATTCTTTCACAACTCCACCAACAATGCATCAGTGTCCCAGTTTTTCTACATCCCCTCCAATATTCATCATTATTTCCTCCTGTCATCTTAGCCAATCTTACAGGTGTGTAGTATACCTAGTTTTTCTAATGTTCTATTTTCCTCCTTAATTTCTTTCTTATTTGTTTTGTGGTTTGATTTATCTAATTCTGAGAGTGCAAAGTTGAGATCTCCCACTATTATAGTTTTGCTGTCTATTTCTTCTTGCAATTCTCTTAACTTTTCCTTCAGGATGTTAGATGTTATACCACTTGGTGCATATCTGTTTAGTATTGCTATGGCTTCATTGACTATGCTATCTTTTAACAGGATATAGTTTCCTTCCTTTTCTCTTTTAATTAGATTGATTTCTGCTTTTGCTTGATTTGAGATAAGGATGTCTATCCCTGCTTTTTTGGCTTTACCTGAAGCATAATAGATTCTGCTCCAACTTTTTACTTTTACCCTATATGTATCTTCCTGCTTTAAGTGTGTTTCCTGTAAACAACATATTGTAGGGTTCTGACTTTTGATCCAGTCTGCTATCTGTGTCCGTTTGATGGGAGAGTTCATCCCATTCACATTTACAGTTAAAATTACTAATTCTGTATTTCCTGCCAACATATTATCCCCTGATTATGCTTTTTTTCATCCCTTGAACCCCCTGAACCCCTTCCCCAATATTTAATTTATAGAACCCACTTGTGATGCACATCTCTCTCTTTTTTTTTGTATCCCTCCCTCCTCCTTTTAAGTCCTTTCCCCTTTCTTGTACCCTTTCTTTATTCCCCTTTTCCTTTTCCCTTTTCCTCTCCCCCCTTTTAATGAGGTGAGAGAGAATTCTCTGAAAAACAAATGTCAATTATTTACTCTTTGAACCTACTCTAATGAGAGTAAGATTCACACAATGTTTCTCCCCCTCTCTAAATTCCCTCAGATGAGGGCGATTTTCTATGCCTCTTCCTGGGATGTAGTTTCCCTCTTTTTATCTCTCCTTCCCCTTTTTCTGATACTATCCCCTTCCCTTTACTACTTCCCTTTTTTATGTTATATCAGTACAATCAAATTATCCATGTGGACTTTCTGTATATCCACAACAAAGATAAAGTTCTCAAGAATTATTTTTACCTTTTTCTGCTTCTCTTGAGTCTTGTGGATGTAGGTCAAATTTTTTGTTTAAGTCTGGTTTTTTTCTTAGAAACAAATGGAATTCCTCTGTTTCATTAAATGACCATCTTCTTCCTTAGAAGAAAATGCTAAACTTAGCTGGGTAGTTTATTCTTGGTTGCAATCCTTGTTCTTTTGCCTTCCCTAATATCAGGTTCCAGGCACTTTGATCCTTTAATGTGGAGGCATCCAGATCTTGTGTGACCCTATTTGTGGCACATTGATATTTGAATTGTTTTTTCCTAGCTGCTTGCAATATTTTTTCCTTAGTCTGGTAGTTCTGCACCTTAGCCACAATGTTCTGTGGAGTTCTTTTTTTTAGGGTCTTTTTCAGTAGGTGTTTGAAGAATTCTTTCAACGCCTATTTTCCCTTCTGTTTCTAATATCTCTGGACAGTTCTCTTTGATGATTTCCTGTAAAATAGAATCTAGGATATTTTTTTGATCATAGTTTTAGGGAATTCCAATGATCCTCAGATTATCTCTCCTAGATCTATTTTCCAGGTCTATAGATTTTCCCAGTAAGTAAAGTATTTGACGTTATTCTCCAGCTTTTCTTTTTTTTTTTTTTTTTTGACTGATTCTTGATTTCTCAATGAATCATTCATTTTTATTTGTTCAGTCCTGATTTTTAATGAGTTATTTTCTTTTATTCACATTTTTAGTTCTTTTTGTATATGTCCAATTGAATTTTTAAATGAATTATTTTGCTCTGTTGAATTTTTTTCCATTTCACTATTTTTTCTTTTGGCGAGTTATTTTCTTTTTCCAGTTCAGAAATCCTACTTTTCTATGATTTTTTAACCTTTTCTAATTCACAAATTTTGTTTCCCTGCACCTCCTGTGAATTCTTTATTTTTTCCAACTCAGTTTTCAGGATGTTATTCTCTATCATAGCTTCTCTTTTCTTTCCCCATTTTTCTTCAAATTCTCTTAACTTTTTAATAGTCTCTTCTAGGAGAGAGTTATGTGATGGGAGCCAGGTATCATTCCCCTTTAGGGTGTTATCTGCAGATTCTCTGCTGTTAGCCTCCTTGGTGTTGGATACCTGCTCTTTCTCTTTGTAGAAGGTGTTAATCGTTCTCTTCAACTTCACTCATTGTTAAAATCTGTTGGGGTTTGCCCTTGAGGTAAGAAGTTTATTTACTTCCCAGCTTCCTCCCAGATGGGATGGATGCAGAGTCATGTACCTGAGCTAAGAGAGAGCACTGGGAGAGAGTTCCCCTCCCCCCTCCCAGAAATGACTCAGAGGTGGTTAGCAAGGCTGCCTTGCAAGGAGTGCCCAGTGAAGGACCCTGCTGTTTGGCCTAGTGACTGCCCTGAGGTTTAAGGCTGAACAGTGAAAGCCAATGCCTCCCATGGGGCCGTGGATATTAGCAGCTGATGTGAAAAGCCCCTGCGCTCAAACTGGAAGTGTCTGCCCGGAAACTGCGGTCCATACTTCAAAGGTTCTGCTTCTTTGGGAGTTCTGCTTCTCTGGGAATTCCACTGCTGCTAGAGTTCCATTGCCTCAGGCTGAGCCCTACACTATGTGGATTGGAAGCTGCATCCGGTTCTGTCCCTGCTCTTCAGCCTCTCAACTACCCCAAGGAGAAGCCCCGGGCAGCAGAAGGCCTCTGCACTTCCATGCCTAGATCTGTTAGGTCACTTCTGGATTGGGGTGGATTTAGGATCTGGCTTTATATTTTAAAGTGGCTTGATTTCTCTTCTGATCTGCTGTTTTATAAGCAGAGTAAAGCTATCACCCTGTGCCAGATTCCTCTATCTCAGAGGCTTCTCTGACCCCAGAGTTCTCCCTAGCCCAATCTGTGCATTGTGTTCACATCTAACCTTGTCTGTACTGGTCTTTTTTTCCTTCCCTTGGAACCAACCTTTTCTGTTGAAATTCCATATTCTCTTCAGCTGGTAAGTTGTGCTTCTAATCCTTGTGGTTTTTATTAGTCCAGAGTTATTTTTGAGGCTGATTTAACTAATTGGTATTGAGGAAAGAAGGGAGCTTACAAATTCATTTGTATCTTCTCTACCATCTTGGCTCCACCCCTCCATTAAATTGTAAACTTCTTTAGGGCAAGGAATATCTTTTGCATCTTTTTGTGTCCCAAATCTTTAGTAATCCTTGAAACATAATAAGCAGTTAATGTTTATTAATTGAATGATTAATTGAACGATTTTTACACTTAATAAAGATCCTTAATAAATATTGTTGTTGACTTTGATGCCATTTTTACTTCAATCAATAAGCATATAGAGTTGTAAGCTTAGAAATCCAAGTAGGCTTCATTTTCCTTGATAGTAATAAAAGTAATTGTTATAAAAATCTTTCAGATCTATTCCATTTTTTCTTACTTTTGTTCACCTCCTTCCATTTTCATCCTTAAATTATCTTGACAGAACTTTGCTTGGATTCTTTCCAAGTGGCTTTTAAACAGGCTTCATCTTTTATTAAATCCCCCATATTTGAGGCAATACTGCTTATAATCTATCATACTTTATAAATTAAAAAATGCTTCCATTTTCTAAAAAAATATTACCCTTAGTGCCCTTATATCATTGCTTCATAAGTCATTCAAATGTTTTCTGGCTAAGGTACTTTAGTTTCTTCATTATGATAATTAAGATAAAGAGAAGCTACATTCTAGACATGAGCCCTCTAAAGGCACAGAGATGTGGCATGGAATTTCAAATTCATACATTATCAAATAGAATTCATTATTTTCCACATCTCCTTTACTACATAATTTCTACTTTTCTTTACTATTTTTGAGGGTCCTACTATTCTCTTAATTGTCCAGGCTTTCAGCCTCAGTGTCTTTCTGAGATTCTTATTCTCATTCATTCCATATTTATCTAATCAGCTGCCCAAACTCATCATTTCCACTTTTAGCACATTTTGTACTTATTATTGCTTCACTTCTTTGTTTCTCCATTCTAGTCTATTGTCCATACTGCTGGAAAAAGTGTTTTTTGCAAATATTAGGTCTGACTAGGTCACCTTTCTACTCATTAAACTCCAGCCATTCCCTATTGACTCTAGGATTAGTTAAATATAAAGCCCTCCCTCTAAACATGTACATAATTAAAAATCTTTTCAACATACAATTTTATTACCTCTTTGTACTTCTTACACTTTGCCCTCCAACATGCATTTTTTGAAACAACCACATTGGATTATTTGTTGTTACTCTCAAAGAACACTCCATTTCCTGTCCCCATGACTTTTCACTCCTTTTCCTCCAAACCTAGAATAATCTTTGTCCAGGCTTATATTCATTGGTTTACCATGATTCCTTCAACATTCACCTTACTATCCACTTTCTTTGAGAGGCCCTTTGAGGTCCTAGAACATTCTCCTATGATAATAATCTTCCATTTATCCTGGATATATCTTGTGTTGCCCAAACATTTCAATGTCGTCTCCCCTGTTAGCTTATAAGTTCTCTGAAGGAAGAAGCATTTTTTTTTTCCTTTTATATATATGTCTGTCTCTAGTAACTAGGATTGTGCCTGGTTCTGACAGTGTACCAGGAAGTATAATGTTCTTAATAAATTGTTGAATGCTGACATCCATATCTGTTATATTTCTGCATAAAAATATGATATTCTATATCTGTTCTTTCTTTATTCACATACCATTTTTCATCATCAATCATTTTAATAAGTTATGATTAAGTTATTTTAATTTTAAGATCTCTTTTTACATTTTTATTTAATTTTTTGCCTTCACATTAATTTTTGGCTTTTATTTGTCAGTTCTGTGGTCTGAATATACATAAATTACTGGTTTATTAAATTACTAACACATTATTAATGACTTGTTTTTTGTTTGTTAAAATGTAATTATTTTTTGATGAGCAAATATATTTCATAAAAATCTGGAAAGGTATACATGAATTAATGTTGAGTGAAGTTAGAAGAATCCAAAAAATATTAAACATAATAACAGCAACATTGTACAAGGATCACCTATGATAGATTAATTTTCTCAGCAATACAGCGATCCAAGACTATTTGAAAAGATTAAATATGGAAAATGATATCTACATCCAGAGAAAGAACTATGCAGTCTGAACAGTTAGAAACATACAATTTTCACTTTTTTGTTGTTTTATTTTCTCCTTACTCATGGTTTTTCCTTTTTGTTCTATTATTCTTTCATAACATGATTAATGTGGATCTATGTCTACATGATTCTACATGCATAACCTATATAATACTTGTTTATTGCCTTGGGGAGAAGGGGAAAGAGGAAGCAAGGGAGAAAATATTTAAACTTAAAATATTATAAAAATGAATGTTAAAAACTATCTTTATATGAAATTTGGGGAAAATTAAATGCTAATAAATGAAAAAAAACAATCATTTTATTTCTGCATGTTATTGATGTTCACCATATCCATTACCTTCAAAAAATTTTGCATTATATTATAAATTCTATATAAATAAATATGAGACTTACATATTCTGAAAGCCTTGCAGAACTGATTTTTTTTCTTTCTTTTTTTTTTTTTTTTTTTTTTTGAGGCTGGGGTTAAGAACTGATTTTTTTTCTTTTTTTTTTTTTTTTTTTTTTGAGGCTGGGGTTAAGCCTAGGGTCACACAGCTAGGAAGTGTTAAGTGTCTGAGATCAGATTTGAACTAGGGTCCTCCTGAATTCAAGGCTGGTGCTCTATCCACTGCACCACCTAGCTGCCCCCCAGAACTGATTTTTTAAATTTCTGTTTTCCTCACAATATCTGTTTCTCATGTTTTATTTCCTTTACTGATTATGAAAGTATATGTAAATGTTTTCCTGCCACTTCATGTTCAGCAACTAATTTTGATGTATAAGCTGCAATTATTTTCCTGTCAATCTTTTAAAAATATTTATCATAAACATTATAATATGAGTAATCAAATGCCTCTAAATATAGCTTAGTTTCTGTTTACTTTTGCTTTATCTAAAATTATTACTACCTCTGATTTTTTTTAACTTTAGTTGAAGAATAATAGAACCTGCTATAGTACTTTATTTTAATTCTGAATGTGTTTTTCTATTTCAAGTATGACTCTGTAAATAACTTATTGTGGAATTCTTGTTTCAAATCTCTTCTTCCATCCATCTGCATATTTATTCCATATTATTTTTATATGTTTAGTCTTCCCTTTCTCTTTTTATCCTATCACTTTTCAAAAGTCTGTTTTGCTTCTGATCAGTACCTCTCTTTTAATCTATCTCCTCTTTTATTATTGACGATCAAATTTCTTATTTCCTTTCCCTCCTATTTCCTTTTTGAGTCAGATAGATTTCTATACCCACCTAAGTGTACTTCTATATATGTATTCTCTTTGAACTAACTAACTCCAATAAGACTGATATTCAAGTATTGCCCACTATCATCTTTCCTTCTTTCCTTCTACTTCAAAAGTTCTTTGCATGCTTGTTTGTTTTGTTTGTTTTGTTTTTTTAGGGGGGGGGGGAATTATTCATTCTGCCTCTCTCCTCCCCATTTTACCAATGCATCCATTTTTCCCACTCTTGTTTTTTGTTTTTTTTTAATCTTCCCACAATATTAGATTTACAGTCATGCCTTCTGTCTATATAGACCCTCATTGACTTAATAACAAAGAGGTTCTTAGTAATTACATTTCTCATCTTCCCATATAGGAATATAAAGAGTTTTACTTATTTGAATTATAACTATTTATTATTTTTAATTTATATTTATCTTTTTATACCACTTTTTGAGACTTCTATTTGAATGTCAGATTTTTACATATCACTTCACTTTTCTTTAGGAATGCATTCACTCCACTCTTTCATTATATCTATTTTTGCCCTATCCTGTTACACTGACTTTTTAGGAAAAGGTCAGTCTTAATTCTAATCCTACCTTCATTGATTCCTGGAATATCATATCTCAAACTTTTGACCCTTTTATGTGGAAAGGTTTAAATCTTGTGCAAACATGACTGTGGATTCATAATATTTTAATTGTTTCTTCTGGATTTTATAATATTTTCTCCTGATCTTGAACTTTAGAATTTTTCTATCCTATCCCTGAGAGTTTTCATTTTAGGACTTTTTTCAGGAGGTGATTTGAGAATTACTTTATTTTTATTTAATTATCTTGTTCTAAGATATCAAAACTGTTTTCCTTAATCATTTCTATAAATGTGATATCTGTTTTGTTGGTGCTTTTTTTTTTAATTATAGCTTTTTGTTAATCAACTAACTTTAATTATCTCTCTTTGATTTCTTTTCAAAAAATGTGTTTATATGAGTTTATTTTTCATTTTCTACATTTATTTCCATTCTTTGGACGTTTTCATTTTTACTTGATGTCTCATAGTTATAAACTTTAATTTCACCATTTATAATTTCTAAGGAATAATTTTCTTTAATGAGCTTCTCTACCTCTTTCTTCATTTGGACAGTTCTGTTTTTTTTTTTTTTTAAACAAGTTCTTTCTAGGTGTTCCAAATCATTATTGATCAGATAAATTCAAATTATGACAAATCCGAGATACCACTACACACCTGTCGGATTGGCTAGAATAACAAGAAAAAAGATAATGACAAATGTTGGAGGGGATATGGAAAAAACTGGGACACTGATGCATTACTGGTGGAGTTGTGAACGGATCCAAACATTCTGGAGAGCAATTTGGAAATATGCTCAAAAAGTTATCAAACTGTTCATACCCTTTAATCCAGAAGTGCTACTACTGGGCTTATATCTGAAAGAGATATTAAAGAAGGGAAGGGGATCTGTATGTGCAAAAATATTTGTGGCAGCCCTTTTCATAGTTGCTAGAAAATGGATGCCCATCACCTGGAGAATGGCTAAATAAATTATGGTATATGGTTGTTATTGAATATTATTGTTCTGTAAGAAATGATTAGCAAGATGAATACAGAGAGACTTGGAGAGACTTACATGAACTGATGCTGAGTGAAATAAGCAGAACCAGGAGATCATTATACACTTCAACAATGATACCGTATGAGGATCAATTCTGGTGGAAGAGGCTATATTTGGCAATAAGAGAATCCAATTCAGTTCCAATTGATCAGTGATGAACAAAACCAGAACAGAGTTACACTAATGGTAAAAGATCCATGAACATCCAATAAAGAAAATAACTTTTTAAAATTGTTTTATGTATTTGGTTTGATAGTTTTAAGTTTGAAAGTTTGGGTAGAAGTTTTGTTTGAAGCTTTTTAAAAATTTTTAGGCTTTTTCTTTTCTTTTTTTTAATTATAATTTTTATTTACCAATATATTCATGGGTAATTTTACAGCATTGATAATTGCCAAAGCTTGTGTTCCAATTTTACCCTCCTTCTCCGCCCCACATGGCAGGTTGACCAATACATGTTAAATATGTTAAAATATAAATTAAGTACAATATATGTATACTTTTCCAAATAGTTGTTCTGCTGTACAAAAATAATAGGACTTTGAGATAGTATACAATTAGCTTGTGAAGGAAATAAAAAATGCAGGTTGACAAAAATAGATGGATTCTATGTAGTAGTTCATAGTTATCTGCCAGAGTAATTTCGCTGGGTATAGCTGGTTCAGTTCATTACTGTTCTATTGGAACCGATTTGGTTCATCTCATTGTTGAAGATGGCTATGTCCATCAGAATTGATCATCATATAGTATTGTTGTTGAAGTATTCAACAATCTCTTGGTCCTGCTCATTTCACTTAGCATCAGTTCATGTAAGTTTCTCCAGGCCTTTCTGAAAATCCTGTTGGTCATTTCTTACAGAACAATAACATTCCATAATATTCATATACCACAATTTATTCAGCATTCTCCAATTGATGGGCATTCACATAGTTTCCAGTTCCTGGCCACTACAAAATGGGCTGCTACAAATATTCTTGCACATACATGTCCCTTTCCCTTCTTTAAGATCTCTTTGGCATATAAGCTCAGTAGAGAAACACTGCTGGGTCAAAGGGTATGTACAGTTTGATAATTTTTTGAGCATAGTTCCAAATTGCTCTCCAGAATGGCTGGATGTATTCACAATTCCCCAACCATGTATCAGTATCCCTCTTTTCCTACATCCCCTCCAACATTGCCCATAATCTTTCCCCTGTCATTCTAACCAATCTGACAGATGTGTAGTGGTATCTCAGAGTTGTCTTAATTTGCATTTCTCTGATTAATAATGACTTGGAGCATCTTTTCATATGGCTAGAAATAATTTCAATTTCTTCATCTGAGAATTATCTGTTCATATACTTTGGCCATTAATCAATTGGAGAATGGCTTGATTTCTTATAAATTAGAGTCAATTCTCTATATATTTTGGAAATGAGGCCATTATTGGAACCTTCAACTGTAAAAATGTTTCCCAGTTTATTGTTTCCCTTCTAATCTTACCTGCCTTACTCTTGTTTGTTCAAAAATCTTTTCAATTTGATAAATCAAAATTTGCTATTTTGTGATCAGTAATGATCTCTAGTTCTTCTCTGGATATACATACATTCTTCTTCCACAGGTCTGAGAGGTAAACTATCCTATGTTCCTCTAATGTATTTATAATCTCATTCTTTATGCCTAGGTCATGAATCCATTTTGATCTCATTTTGGTGTATGGTGTTATGTGTGGGTCAATGCCTAGTTTCTGCCATACTAATTTCCAATTTTCCCAGCAATTTTTGTCAAACATTGAGTTCTTATCCCAAAAGCTGAGGTCTTTGGGTTTATCAAACACTAGATTATTAAAGTTATTGATTATTTTGTCCTTTGGACCTAACTTATTCCACTGATCAACTAGTCTATTTCTTAGCCAATACCAAATGGTTTTCATAATCACTGCTTTATAATATAATTTTAGATCCGGTACAGCTAGGTCACCTTTATTTGATTTTTTTTCATTAATTACCTTGAAAATCTTGACGCTTTGTTTTTCCCTGAGCTTTGTTGTTATTTTTTCTAGTTCATTAAAATAGTTTTTTTGGGAGTCTGATTGGTATAATGCTAAATAAATAGATTAGTTTAGGTAATATTGTCATTTTTATTATATTTGCTTGCCCTATCCAAGAGCATTTAATATTTTTCCAATTGGTTAGATCAGACATAATTTGTGTGGAAAGTGTTTTGTAGTTTTGCTCATATAGTTTTTGATTTTCCCTTGGCAAATAGATTACTAAATATTTTATACTATTGGTAGTTACTTTAAATGGAATTTCTCTTTGTAACTCTGTTGGATTTTGTTTATGATATATAAGAATGCTGATAATTTAGGTGGGTTTATTTTGTATTTTGCAACTTTGCTAAAGGTGTGGATTATTTCTAATAGCTTTTTAGTAGAGTCTTTGGAGTTCTCTAAGTATACCAGCATTTTATCAGCAAAGAGTGATAATTTGGTTTCCTCATCTCTAATTCCTTTCTCAACACTTATTGCCAAAGTAAGCTTTTCTAATATAATATTGAATAATAATGGTGATAGAGTGCAACCTTGTTTCACTCCTGATCTTATTGGGAATGGTTACAATTTATGCTTACTGATGGTTTTAAATAGATGCTACTGATTATTTTAAAGAAAAGTCCATTTATTCCTATACTCTCAAGTGTTTTTAATAGGAATGGATGCTGGATTTTAGTAAATGCTTTTTCTGCATCTATTGAGATGCTCATAAGGTTTTTGTTAATTTGGTTATTAATATGACCAATTATACTAATCATTTTCCTAATTTTGAACCAGTCCTCCATTACTAGTATAAATCCTACTTGATCATGGTGTATTATCTTAGGGATGATTTTCTGTAATCTTTTTGCTAATATCTTATTTAAGATTTTAGTATCAGTATTCATTAGGGAGATTGGTCTATAGTTTTCTTTCTCCATTTTCAACCTACCTGGTCTGGGTATCAGTACCATGTCTGAGTCATAAAAGAAATTTGGTAGGACTCTTTCATTCCCTATTTTTTTCAAATAGTTTATATAGCATTGGGACTAATTATTCTTTGAATGCTTGGTAGAATTCACATGTAAATCCATCTGGTCCTAGAGATTTTTTCTTAGGGAGTTGATTGATAACTTGTTATATTTCTTTTTCTGAAATGGGAATATTTAAGGCATTTACTTTAGACCCTCTACCAGGAAGGTGAAGTTAATGGGGGAGGGTCAAGAGCCTGCTCAGGTATAGGCAAAGGTGAAGCTGAGCTGTGAGAGTGAGGATTACCACATCCTTTAGGTTCACTCAACTGCTCATGCCCTTCAGCTATTTTTTTCAGTACCTTCCCTCTTCTCTTTCTTTTTCTCCTCATGCTTTTTGGTCTGGCTGTTCTCCTTAATTTTTTTTTTTAAACTTGTGGGATTATTTAAGGCCAATTTTATTATGTTGTATATATAGAATGTTTCCTTATAAATTGAATCAGGAACATTATCATTGTAATATTCACTTTGTTGCTCTCCTATTAGTTTCCAATAATCTGCCTCTATTTCCTGTTTCTCGAAAATCCAAGGGGACATGCATTTTTAATGTTTTTAAGAGACAACTAATCTGCTCCCAAATTACAAGCACCCTTTGCCTCTTTATTAACCTAAGTATGCTTTCTATAGAGCTCCCTAGGGATGGGAATGGGGAAGGCTCTTTTCCTAGTATCTGTCCCATTTCATTCCTTACCAAAGTTTTCTGTTTGTCTATTTTAATTCTCACCCTACTTCCTAGTCATAGGGACTTTTTCACTATCATTATGATTGAGCTTTATGCAGGTCCTTAGTTCACGTTGGGTCGCCATATTTAATGTCCGTGGAGGACCTCAGGATCAGTCAGAGTCAGGATCAATCAAAGTTCTTGGTCTTTGGGGTAGAAGTGAAGCAGGCAGGCAAGCTACCACAAGGCTTGCCAAAGATGTATCCTGGATTCTGGAATCTGGATTCTCTAGCCTCTCTCCTTCTGGTACTGCAGCCAAGGGTCCCCTGATCTCTCTCCCTCAGCCCTGCAATCTTTAACTATGATTATCTTACCACCAACATTCAGTAAGCACCAATCATGAGGAGAGCTATCACATTACCATATCATCTAAATATATAGAGAGAGCCATTATCTCACATTGAATAGGCAATTACCCTTAAGTGCTCTGCTATTTGATTCAAGCACACCTTTTCAGAGTTTCAACCTCTACACCACTCACCATCACTAAATGTAATTTCCACATACTTATAGACCACACAAAACCCAGAAGATATGAAAGATAAACTACTCTCATTGAGAGAGAGCTTAGCAAGTATCACATCCAAATAACAGCCATGCATGAAAAAGGACTGGCAAATGAAGACCAGCTTACTGAACCCAGAGGTTGATACATATTTGTTTGTTTTATTTTGTTTTTTTTTGTTGTTGTTATTTTTTGAAGTGGCCATATTGAAGATGAGTGCCAGGAAACTGATATATGTTTTGAAATTAAAATTAATCTTGTGAACAAGCTTATATGCCAAACAAAAGAGGTAAATGATGGGCTCATAACAATGCTATTGACATCTGTAGAAAAACATCATTGCCTATGCTTTCACCATGACATACCCAGATAAAATTTAAAACAACCTTATGAAAACCTGGAGACCCTCACCATCAATATGCCAAAAAAGGAAAAGTTAATAATTCTCAGTATTTTTAATGGTAGGCTCAGACTATCAGACATGCCATTTCCAACAAAGTTACAAATAGCAACATTAATGGTAACAATACTGGAGGCTTGTATATGTATATTTCATGACTATCTCATCAGCAACCCTCTTTCTTTTACCTAAATGCAATAAAACTTTGTGAATAAAATTTTGTATGATTCTAAGGAAAAGAGATTGACAAAGTATAACAAAAGCAGTTTGTGATTCAGAGTGCTGGACTAATCATAGACTTATCCTCTTCAAACTAAAAATTCACATTCAACAAAAATGGTGACTCCAAAATAATAGCTTAGATTAGACCACTTCTCTGAGGAGGAACATTTTGTTGGTTACTTAGAGGAAAAGTGGAAACAACACATCATTGGCAACAGTGGAACAAAAAAGTATAGGACAACTTTCAGAGATTGTGTAGATTTTGTACAGCCACTCATGTGGCCCAGAACACTTGCAAGAATCAAAACTGATTTAATGAAAATGATGGGGAAATTCATAAGTTGCTAAATGAAAATGAAAGATCCACAGGATGTTTTATTCATCTTCACAGGATAATTTATCAATTTCTATGAAGGCAGCATTTAATTACATTAAGTGATGCTTAAAAAGATGCAGAATTTTTGGCTTAGTGAGAAGGCAGATGAAATTCAATGTATGCTGATAGTCACAATGCAAAAATGCAAAGGGTTTTTATAATGTCCTGAAGGCTGTTTATGGATCAAAGCATAAGTGCCTGAAGAAGTTCATCAATATTGTACATTAATTTCATGAGGACATGCTTGACCAGTTTCTGAATTATGGATGATGCTCTCACATTTTCCCAGTCACCAGTAGAATAAAACAAAGATATATGTTTGATGTTATTAGCAATGTTGTTAAAATCCTCCAGTGAGAACAAACAGGACATCAAGGTCAGCTATCACATTAACCATAAATTCTTCAACTTGAAAAGGCTACAAGGCAAGACTAAAGTGGAGGGAAACATGGAGCATGCTTTTTGGTTTGCAGATGTATATAATTCAATTCAGCTTCTGAGGCTGAGATGAAAGTACAGGTCAGTTTTCTCCTACTTTTGCTAATTTTGTCCTAACAATTAACACCAAGGAAACAGCCAGCAACACATGCTCCATATGTTACAACAAATGGAGAAGTTGTGAATACTGTACATAAGTTCATTTACCTGGGCAGCATACTTCCCAGGGATGTAATTTTATAATTAGATTGACATGTATATTGCCAGAGCTATCTCAGTTTTGGGGAGTCTCCAAAGAAAAGCATGGGGGGAAAGATGTAATATACTAATAAGCACAGTGGAAGTCTACAGAACTGTTGTGCTGACTTTATTTTTGTATGCCTATGAAATCTGGACAATGTATTAGTGCCATAAAAGGAAATTTAATGAGCTCCATTTCACTTATGTCAGGATGATTATGAAGATGACCTGGTCGGATAAGACAGCAGGTACTGAGGTTCTTGGATTGATTCATATTGAATGTAAATAATCATTTCCAGAAAACCTCAAGGTCTTCCCCTACCAGATTTATTTATTTATTTATATTTGAGAGGGAATATGTGAAAGCAGAGATTCTGTGCCTCAATTATTACCTACTCTTAATGATTGAATGCATATGGCTTCACTCAAATTCAGACCTGTTGAAGACCTTAGTTTAAAAAGATAAAATTCTCCCATTTCATCCAGAGACGTTTCCAGTCATCTTGATCTATATCTTGCCACTGAACCCACATGATTTTGGGGGGGAAATTGAGGCTCGTGACCTTGCATAGCCCTCCCTCACTTAAATCCAATTCACTTAGATAGCATAGCATCACCTCCTGATCTGATGGTCCTCTGAGAACGAAATACGAACAACCTTTTTCAACTTACTGCAGAGAGAAAAATTCCATTGGGTTGGCCACATTGTTAAAATGCCAAATGCAAAAACTATTTTAAAAAGAACTCACAAAGAGCAAGCTCTCCCATGATGGTTAGGGATGGAAAGTGATACAAGTATTCTTTCAAAGTCTTTCTCAACTTTAGAATTGATTGTGCAAGATGGGGGACATTAGGATAGGACTGATCAATGTGGTATGCTTTCAGAGAAGGCACTATATATTGTGAGCAAAGCAGAGTTAAAGTAGCTGAAAAGAAATAAGATGGCCAAGATAGAAAATACACCTGGGATGATCATATGGCCTATTTATATCTGACCTGTGGCAAGCCTTCAGAGTTCATATTGATCAGCTACTGTTGAACACACTGTAGCTTGACTCTAATATAGTAATGTCATTTTGGTACTTTTTGATAAAAGGACAACAAATAGATGAGTGAAAAGTAATTATAATTCCTCAGTGCTCATTTAATTCCAGGCTCTTAAGTAGCTAAATATTTTGGAAATGAAGATGCTAATTATACTAGTTGGCTTGATATTTGGAGATGGTCATTTTAAACAACTGTTAGTATTCTGGAGCAAATGATATGCCTGTGGGAACTAGAAAATAAATTGCTAATATTTGAAAACAAACAGAAATATTCAACTAAAATAAGATACTGCAAAGAATATGTGAGACTCTTAGCAAGTTACATAATCACATGCAATTGCTTACTTTTTTTTCTTTCTTTTAATTTTCATTTTAATTTCACATCATTTTTTCCCTACCATCATGCAATGAATTGGATATTACTTACTTTGGCCAAAAATTCAATAGTCAGTTTTGGGAGCCAAATTTCCATGGAATCATGTGAATTCCCAAGATTTTAATAGTCCATGTTTCACATTACTTTTTGTTTGCCCAGCTGTGTACATTCCAAAATCTCCAGGAGAAAATAACTTTTGTGAATGCAGAGACTAACTTTTTTTTTTCAATTTATGTTACTTCAGCACCAGCTCAGTATTTTATTTATAACAAATACAGTTTGTTGTTTTGTTTTTTTTTTTTCCTTTTTAAACCACGCCTAGTTGTTTTTGCAAGATTAGAAGTATAGTTAAGCCACTGACTTGGATGAATGCTCTTCTGATCAGTGTGCCTGTTCCAACCTATTCTGTTTTTAGTCTAATATGCATTGCTTGTCCTTAGACAGCCTGTTTATCCTTAGGCTTCTGAAACTCAAAACTCTAGAATTTAAGTGATATACTAATCTTAGCCCCTACTTATAGCAGGAATTATATTCATGTGTCACTATGAGTGGCCTAATAATCGCTATTGTGTGTTAAAATACATTGAATTGAATCTTCACAACACAACTTAAAATGAAGTTATTAAAATGATCATTACAACATTTAGCTATAAAAATTTTCTGTAAATATGCCAACAAATAAATATTCATAGGATAAGTACTGCATTCTCTGCTCAAGATGTCCCATGGGCAAACAAAGACCATAAAAATAAGTATTCTTGGGCCCATTATTCTCTTACAATTTTGCATGATACTACTTAAATTTATTACTTTAAATGCTTAAATTTAAATTATAAATATATGTATGTATATACATATATGTATATATGTGAAAATTAAATCTTATAGTTTGCAAAAGCTAAGACTTTAGAATACCATCACATCTACCTGTTCTCAGTAGCAGTGTTTGCTTTTCAACTTAGTTTCAATCATAATACCAATTCTCAATAGGATCTGAAAAAGGAGGTAGCTACTTTATACCTAAGACAAAATGATTTTGTCCACCTTGGTATGTATGCAGCAAACTCTTAGTGGCATCTCTCCTGTAAGCAATATAAGGACATGTTAACTTTAATTAAGGTCATTACTAAGATTCATTGACCCTCATTTTCTAATACTGCAATTTAAAGATCAAGAAGTCAGACTAGTGACACACAATCTCTAGTTGTAAAGATTTGCTGCCAAGCTTATGTCCATTATGAAAACATTTCTAATTCATCTATATTATTCATGTTCATTCCCCCTGAATAGTTATTTCCTACCATTTAAAAGCAATCAACATTAGATTGCTTATTGGTGTAAAATGAAGTTAGGGGATGTAATAAGGTATGTCTTTGAAAGGAATCAGGAATGATTTACTTCCTATTCCCTAAACAAACAAGGAAGAAGATAATGACCAAGTCAAAGAAATGTTTAAAGTTTTGGAGAAGTCTTTCATCAATCAATTGATTACAGGCAAATCCAATAAAAGCAAATATTCTAAAACAAATGTATTTACTTACCCTGCTATGAATTGATCTTACAGATAGTTGGCTAGTTATCATTATCTAATTAAATATCTCTTTGCTTTCCAAAGTAAGAGTTTGAAGTCTTGATTTTATTTTAAAAAGAAAGATAACAGGAAAATACATTCAGCAGCAATAAGTATATTCCTTTAATGAGCAGAAAGTTCTAGTGTAATCTATGTGATGTTTATGTTTTATACTAAAGTGAATCCTTTTAATAAATACTTACAACTACTTTTATTTTTTAAATTGTTTTATTATCCTCTAGTTACATGTCAAGAAAATTTTTAGTGTTCAATTTTAAAAATTTTGAGTTCCAATTTTTTTTTCTTTTCTCCCTCCTCTGCTGCCTTCTGAAGATGGTAACCATTTTGAAGTGATTTATACATGTGCCATCATGTAAGACATATTTCCATATTAATCACAACTGTTAAAGAAGAATTAAACCAAAAGGGGAAAAAGGCAAGAAAAAATGAAATAAAAATATACTTCATTAGGTATTCAGAATACATCAGTTTTTAATCTGGTTTTACTCCTTCATGAGACTATTGCACTTATCTTGGATCATTGGGTTACTAAGAAGAGCTGGGTTGATCACACTTGATCATCATACAATGTTGCTGATATGTATGCCATGTTTTTCTGGTTTTGCACTTTTCACTTTGAATCAGTTTGTGCAAGTCTTTCCAGGTTTTTCTGAAATCTGCCTGTTCATCATTTCTTATTATATAATAGTATTTCATTATATTCATATACTACAACTAATTCAATTATTCCCCACTGAATAAGCATACCTTGGAAATTCCCATATTTAACACAAATATGTTTTCACAGGTAGGTACTTTTCCTTTTTTCTCTTTGGGATACAGAACTAGTAGTGTTCTTGCTGGATCAAAGGACATGCACATGTTGGTGGTCCTTTGAATATACTTCCTAATTTCTTTCCAGAGTGCTTGAATCAATTCACAACTCCACTAGCAGTACATTATTATCTTCATTTTTCCATATTTTTCCATAATGGTTCTAGAAACATATACTTAGATAATATGGTGATGTGATGGCTCTCCTCAAAATTGGTGCCTGCTGAATGTGTTGTGGTGAGGTAATCATAGGGAAGAATTGGAGGGCTGAAGGAGAGAGTCAGAGTTTCTCTGCCACAGCTCGTTCAGCAGGGAAGACTTCAGACTCCAGACTCCAGAGTCTAGGATCTATCTTTGACAAACCACATGGAAGTTTGCCTGCCTCCTTCACTTCTCCTAAAGTGAGACTTTAAAGTCCTAAAAGGACTTTGACTGATTCTTACTCTGACTAATCTTGAGGCCCTCCAGAGATCTACCCTGGATATTACACCCAAATGCTAACATTTCTAATACAATATTGATAGTCATTATGATAGTGGGCAACCTTGTTTCACACCTGGTTTTATTGAGAGTGGTTCTAATTTGTCCCCATTACATATGATAGTTGCTGATGTTTTAAATAGATGCTACTGACTGTTTTAAGGAAAAGTCCAATTATTCCTATGCTATCTAGTATTTTTATTATGAATGGATATTGAATTTTATCAAATGATTTTCTGCATCTATTGAGATAATCATAGTTATTTTTTGTTAATTTGGTTATTGAAATAGTCAATTATGCTAATAGTTTTCCTAATATTGAACCAGCTCAGCATTCCTGGTATAAATCCGACTTGCTCATAGTTTATTATCCTGCAGATTATTTTCTGTATTCTCCTTGTCAATATTTTATTTAAGATTTTTGCATCAATATTCAAGAGGAAAATTGATCTACAATTTTCTTTCTCTGTTTTCACCCTACCTGGTTTATGTATCAGCACCATGTCTATGTCATAAAAGGAATTTGGTAGAACTCCATCTTTCTCTATTTTTTCAAATAGTTTGTATAGTATTGGAATTAATTGTTCTTTAATTGTTTAATAGAATTCACATGCTAATCCTGCCCTGGATTTGCCGAAGAGATTTTTTTTTTTTCCCTTGGGGAGTTGATTAATAGCTTGTTCTATTTCTTTTTCTAAAATGAGACTATTTCAATAATTTATTTCCTCTTCTGTTAACCTGTACAATTTATATTTTGGTAGATATTCCTCTTTTTCAGTTAGATTATCATATTTATTGGCAAAAAGTTGGGCAAAATAATTCCTAATTGTTGCTCTAATTTCCTCTTCATTGGTGGAATATTCTCCCTTTTAATTTTTGATACTAGCAGTTTGCTTTCTTTTTTCCCTTTTCTAATCATATTAACTAGAAGTTTATCTATTTTGCCCCTTTATTCAAAATTCAAATTTGGTATTTAAATAGGAGGAGGTTTAATTTGTTCTTTTTCTAGCTTTTTTAGTTGCTGGCTCAGTTCATTGATCTTCACTTCCCTAACTTTTACAGGATTCTATTTACCTCCTTAACTTCATTCTTATTTATTTGGTAATTAAATTTATTTAGTTCTGAAAAAGCAAGTTTGAAATCCCCCATTAATATAGTTTTGCCATCTAATTTTTCTTGCAGCTCTCTTAATTCCTCTAGGAATTTGGATACTATCCCACTTGGTGCATATATTTACTGTTAATATTGCTTCATTGTCTATAATACCTTTAAGTAGGATGTAGTTGCTTTCCTTAAGTCTTTTAATTAGCTTTATTTTTGCTTTTGCTTGATCAGAGATTAGGATTGCTACCCCTATCTTTTTTTTTTTTTTAACCTCAGCTGAAGCATAATAGATTATGCTCCAGCCTTTTACCTTTACTTTAAATATATCACTCTCCTTTAAATGAGTTTCTTGTAACCAACAAATTGTAGAATTTTGGCTTTTAGTCCAGATTGCTATCAGCTTCCTTTTTGTTAAGAGAATTTATCCCATTCCCTTTCACAAATAAAATTACTATCTCTGTATTTCCTGTTTTCTTGTTTACCCCCAGTTATATATTTTTTCTTTTCTTTTCCTCTTTTCTTCCTCCTCAGTATTTTGTCATTGATTACCCACTCCCTCAAACAGCCCTCATTTTTTACAAGCCCCCCCTTTTTTATATACCTTACTCCTTCCACTTCTCCTCTCCCTTCTATTAGCCTCCTCTCTTCCTTTCTCCCTTCTACTCCTATTTCCCTATAGGATGAAACAAGCTTCTCTGTGAAGCTAAATGTGACCTATTTTCTCTGAGCCAAATCTAATGAGAGTAAGATTTGCACAATGTTCATCCCCTCCTTTACTTTCCCTCAATTGCAGTAGGTCTTTTTTGCTTCCTCATGAGATGTGATTTGCCCCATTTTAACTCCATTTTCATCTTCTTCCAGTAAAATCACTGGATTTCTCCTTTAACTTTTTTTAAAAATCATCACAATAAAATCAAATTATACCTATACCCTCTAATATTCACAGATATCCAGAATTAAAACTATCATCTTTCTATATAGGGGCATAAGCTTTTCAACTTTTAAAAGAAAGTTATTTTTTCTTTCCTGTTTACCTTTTTATGCTACTCTTGAGTTCTATATTTGAAGATATAAATTTCCTATTTAGCTCTGGTCTTTTCATCAGAAATAGATGAAAGTCACCTGTTTCATCGAATATCCATCTTTTTTCCTAAAAGATGATGCTCAGTTTTGTTGGATAATTGATTCTTGGCTGCAATGCAAGTTCTTTTGCCTTTTAGAATATCAGATTCCAAATCTGGAAGCTGCTAAATTCTGGATAATGATGATTGTGGCTCTTCAATATTTGAAGTGTTTTCTTTTGGCTGCTTACAATATTTTCTCCTTGATTTGATAATTCTACAATTGAGCTTCAATGTTTCTTGGAATTTTCATTTTTGAATCTCTTTCATGAGGTGATTAGTGACTTCTTTCAATGGCTATTTTACCTTCTAGCTCTAGGATACCTGGGAAGTTTTCCTTGATGATTTCCTGAAAGCTGATGTCTAGGTTCTTTTTCTTTTCCATCATGGTTTTTAGGAAATCCAATAATCCGTAGATTGTATCTCCTGGATCTATTTTCTAAGTCAGTTATTTTTCCAAGATAATATTTTATATTTTCTTCTATTTTTTTGGTTTTGTTTGATTCTTGAAGTCTCATTTATTCATTTACTTCCATTTGTTCAATTCTAATTTTTAGTGAATTATTTTCTTCAGTCAACTTTTTGGACTTCTTTGCATTTGGTCAATTGAACTTTTATATAAAGTGTTTTGTTCATTGCATTTTTTTCCATTTCACAGATTTTGTTTTTCAATGAATTGCTTTCTTTTTCGTATTTATTTTGGAAAAAGTTCTATTTTTCCCACTTCATCAAGTCTATTTTTAAGGAGTTTTCTTCAGATAAGTTCTAGTTTTCCTTTTCCATACCCTCTTGCAAAGTTCTCATTTCCTTTCCCCACTTTTCTTCTAACTCTCTTTTAAGATACTTTTTGAATTCTTCCTAGAGAGCCTTATTAAATGGGGCCCAACTCATATCACCACTTGTGACTTCATCTGGAGCTGGCTTGCCTTTAGAATTCTCAGGTTTTATGGTTTATTATTCTCTTTCAACAAAAAAGCTGTCTATGGTCAGATTTTTTTTTAAATTTTTTTGCTCATTTTTCAAAAGGTTAAGGTCTGCTCTTGAGGCAAAGGAATGACAGCCCTATTTTGCCCTGTGACTGTTCTGCTGAGTGATTTTCAGGGCTGGCTAACCACAGCCAGGTCCCACATTCTTCCAGGCCTTATTTTGCCTTTTGTATTGGTTTTTGGGTGTCTTACAGCAAATCTGCTTACCCATCAGATTGCAAGGAGGATAAAGTAGCTTAAATACCTCTGGACAGATTCTCTGGTATGTGGCTGCAGGAATGCACTGACTTCTAACCCTGGCTCTCTGCCTCGAGCTCTTGGTGCTATGGTCTGAGTTCAGCAGCCTTTGCCCCTGCTGATAGAAACAGACATTTTCTGAAGTTCTTCCAAAGTTATCTTCTTCTGGAAATTTGTTGTACTCCAAATACTTGTGGATTCTGTCACTCCAAAACCAGTTCAGAGATTTAATCTGCTGTTAATTTGAGGGAAACTAGGAGGAGATCACAGAAAGCCATGTCTATTCTCTGTCATCTAAGTTGCACCAAGGGTCTGGAATCTGATATTCCAAAAAGCAAAGGAACTGGGATTACAGCCAAGAATAAGCTATTCAGCTAACATGAGCATTATCTTTCAGGGAAGAAGATGGACATTAAATGATCTTGGTGAATTTTACCTATTTCTAATGAAAAGACCAGAAGTGAACAAAAAATTGGATCTCAAAACACAGAACTTAAGAGAAGCATAAAAAAAATTGAAAAGGAAAGAACTATTGAGAACTAAATTTCTGTCATGGATATACTTGAGAATGCAGGTATAATTTGATTTTATTGTGATAATATGAAAAAGAAACTAGATATGGAAAGGGGATCATACTGAATTACAGGAAAAAAAGAGGTAAGATAAAGGAAATTACATCTCATGAAGGGGCAAAGAAAAACCTATTATAATTGAGGGGAAAAAGGGAGAGGGATGAGCATTTCATCAGATTTGGCTTTAAGGGAGAATATCACAAATATTTCGTATCACAAAGAAACTTGTCTTACCTTATAAGGAAGTAGAAGGAAAATGGAAAAAAAAAAAAAGAAATGGAAAGACTAATAGAGGAGAAAAACAGAAGAATAAGGGGAAAGGTATAAAAAAGGGGAAGATGTTCCAAAGGGGGAAGGCTGATTGAGGGAGGTGGTCATCAAAAGCAAAATGCTGGGGAGGAGGGAAGGGGGATAGGAAAGAGAAAAGGACAACCTAGTGTAAATAAAATGACAAGAAATGAAGCATTAGTTATCTTAACTGAGAATGTGAATAGAATGAACTCCCCCACAAAATGGAAGAAAATAGTAGACTAGATTAAAAAGAACTCTACAATATGTTGTTTACAGGAAACAGATTTAAAGCATAGTGATACATAGAGTAAGGTAAAGGGCTGGAGCAATACACAGTACACTTCAAGTGAAGCAAAAAAAGCAGGCATAGCAATCCTGATCTCAGATCAAGTAAGAGCAAAGATAGTTCTAATTAAAAGAAATGAGGAAGGAAACTATATCTTATTAAAGGATACCATAGATAATGAAGCAATATTACTACTAAACATAAATGGTATAGCATGGAAATTCCTAGAGAAGAAGTTAAAAGACATGAAAGAAGAAACAGACAGTAAAACTATACCAGTGTGGGATCTCAACCTTGTTCTCTCAGAAATAGATGCATCGACACATGTATTGTACCTAGACTATATTGTAACACATGTAAAATGTATGGTATTGCCTGTCGTCGGGGGGAGGGAATAGAGGGAGGGGGGGTAAATTGGAAAAATGAATACAAGGGATAATATTATAAAATATATATATATATATATATATAATAAAAAAAAAAGAAAAAAAAAAGAAATAGATGCATCGAAAGAAGTTAAAAAGATAAACAGAATATTAGACAAGATAGGTATGATACATCATTGGAAAAAATGAAATGGAGACAGAAAGGAGTTTACTTTTTTTTATCTCAGCAGTTCATGATACTAATAAAAAATAAATTGACCATATATTAGGGCATAAACCCTTCAAAATCAAATGCAGAAAGGCAGACATAATAAAGGCATTTTTTTCCAGATCATGTTGCAATAAAAATGACATATAATATAAGAACAGGGGAAAAAATAGGCCAAAAAGTAATTGGAAACAAAATCATTTTGTCCAAAAGAATGAATGGGTGAAACAGCAAATCATAGACATAATTGATAATTTCACCCTAGAGAATGACAATAATGAGACAACATGCCAAAATTTGTGGGATGCAGCCAAAGTGATAAGAAGGGGAAATTTTATATCTGCAGATGTTTACTTGCATAACATAGAGAAAAAGAAGATCAATGAATTGGGCTAGCAACTTAAAAGCTAGAAAAAGAACAAATTAAAAACTCCCAATCAAATACTAAACTTGAATAAGTTTAAAATATAATAAGTTTAAAATAAGTTAAAATCTAAAAATAAAAGCAGAGATTAACAAAATTGAGAGTAAAAAATAATATTGAATTAATAAATAAAACTAAAAGTTGGTTTTATGAAAAACCAACAAAATGGATAGGCTTTTAGTTAGTTTAATTTGAAAAAGGAAAGAGAAAAAAATCAAATAATTAGTCTCAAAAATAAAAAGGGAGAACTTTCCACCAATGAAGAGGAAATTAGAGCAATAATTGGGAGTTAGTTTGCCCAACCTTGTGGAATTAAATTTGGATAACCTAAGTGAAATGGAGGAATACCAACAAAAGTATAGATTTCCAAGATTAATAGAAGAAGAAATTACTTAAATAGTCTCATTTCAGAAAAAAGAAATAGAACAACCTATTAATCAACTCCCTAAAGGAAAAAAAAAAGGACCAGATGGATTTACATGTGAATTCTACTAAACACACAAACACACACACACACACACAAATATATATATATATATATAAACTATTTGAAAAAATAGGGAATGAAGAACTCTTACAAAATTCTTTTTATGACACAGACATAGTAATGATACCTAAACCATGTAGGACAAAAACAGAGAAAAAAAATTATAGACCAATTTCCCTAATACATATTGATGTAAAAATCTTAAATAAAACATTATCAAAGAGATCATAGAAAATCATCCCAAAGATAACATACCGTAACCAAATAGGAATGCAGGGGTGCTACAACATTAGGAAAATTATTAGCATAATTGACTACATCAATAACCAAATTAACAATAAAAAACCCAATATGATTATCTCAATGGATGCAGAAAAGGCATTTGATCAAATCCAACATCCATTCCTATTAAAACATTAGAGAATATAGGAATAAATGGACTTTTCCTTAAAATAATTAAAAACATAAGCAAGCATCTTATATAATGGGAAAAATAGGAACCATTTTCAATAAGACCAGGGGTGAAACAAGATTGCCCACTATCTGAAGTCTTTTTGCTAATATTTTATTTAAGATTTTAGCATCAATATTCATTAAGGAGATTGGTCTATAATTTTCTTTCTCAGTTTTCGATCTACCAGGTTTAGGTATCAGTACCATGTCTGTGTCATAAAAGGAGTTTGGTAGGACTCCTTCATCCCCTATTTTTTCAAATAATTTATATAACATTGGGGCTAATTGTTCTTTAAATGTTTGGTAGAATTCACATGTGAATCCATCTGGCCCTGGGGATTTTTTCCTGGGGAGTTGATTAATAGCTTGTTCTATTTCTTTTTCTGAAATGGGACTATTTAAGCAATTTATCTCCTCCTCTGTTAATCTAGGGAGCCTATATTTTTGGAGAAAGTCATCCATTTCACTTAAGTTATCAAATTTATTGGCATAAAGTTGGGCAAAGTAACTCCTTATTATTTCTCTAATTTCCTCTTCATTGGTGGAAAGATCCCCCTTTTCATTTGTAAGACTATCAATTTGATTTTCCTCTTTCTTTTTTTTGATCAAATTTACCAAAGGTTTATCTATTTTATTGGCTTTTTCATAAAACCAACTCTTGGTTTTATTTATTAATTCAATAGTTTTTTTACTTTCAATTTTATTGATTTCTCCTTTTAATTTTTGTATTTCGAGTTTAATTTTTGGTTGGGGGTTTATAATTTGGTCTTTTTCTAGCCTTTTAAGTTGTAAGCCCAATTCGTTAATCTTCTCTTTCTCAATTTTCTTCAAATAAGCCTCTAAAGATATAAAATTTCCCCTTATTACTGCTTTAGCTGCATCCCAAAGATTTTGATATGATGTCTCATCATTATCATTATCTTGGGTGAAATTGTTAATTGTTTCTATAATTTGCTCTTTCACCCAGTCATTCTTTAAGATGAGATTATTCAGTTTCCAATTACTTTTTGGTCTATTTACCCCTAACTTTTTACTGAATGTAGCTTTTATTGCATTGTGATCTGAGAAGAAGGCATTTATTATTTCTGCCTTCCTACATTTAATTTTGAGATCTTTATGTCCTAATATATGGTCAATTTTTGTATAGGATACATGAACTGCTGAGAAGAAAGTATATTCCTTCCTATTGCCATTCAGTTTTCTCCAAAGGTCTATCATACCTAGTTTTTCTAATGTTCTATTTACTTTTTTAATTTCTTTCTTGTTTGTTTTGTGGTTTGATTTGTCTAAATCTGAGAGTGCAAGGTTGAGATCTCCCACTATTATAGTTTTACTGTCTATTTCTTCTTGCAGTTCTCTTAACTTTTCCTTTAGAAAGTTAGATGCTATACCACTTGGTGCATATATGTTTAGTATTGATATGGCTTCATTATTTATGCTACCTTTCAGCAGGATATAGTTTCCTTCCTTATCTTTTTTTAACGAGATCTACTTCTGCTTTTGCTTGATCTGAGATAAGGATAGCTACCCCTGCTTTTTTGGCTTTACCTGAAGCATAATAAGCTCTGTTCCAACCTTTTACCTTTACTCTGTATGTATCTCCCTGCTTTAAGTGTGTTTCCTGTAGACAACATATTGTAGGGTTCTGCTTTTTGATCCAATCTGCTATCCGTCTCCGTTTGATGGGATCGTTCATCCCATTTACATTTACAGTTAAAATTACTAATTCTGTATTTCCTGCCATCGTATTATCCCCAGATTATACTTTTTTCCCTTGACCCCCCTGATCCCCCTCCCCGATATTTAATTTACAGACCCCCCTTGTGACGCGCAACCCTCCCTCTTTTTTTTTTTTTTTAGGATCCCTCCCCCCTCCCTCCAAGTCCCTTCACTTATTCTCCTTTTCCTTTCCCCTTTTCCTCTCCCCCCTTTTAATGAGGTGAGAGAAAATTCTCTGAAAAACAAATATGTTAATTATTTACTCTTTGAGCCTCTTCTGATGAGAGTAAGATTCACACAATGATTCTCCCCCTCACTAAGTTCCCTCAGATATGGTGTATTTTCTATGTCTCTTCCTGGGATGTAGTTTCCCTCTTTTTATCACTCCTTCCCCTTTTTCTGAACCGACCTCCTTCCCTTTACCACACCCCCCTTTTTTTCTTTTATATCAGTAAAATCAAATTATCCTTGAGTATTTTTTATATACCCACAACAAAGTTACAGTTCTCAAGGGTTCTGTGTACCTTTTTCTGTTTCTCTTCAGTCTTGTGGATGTAGATCAAATTTTTTGTTTAAGTCTGGTTTTTTTCTTAGAAACATATAGAATTCCTCTGTTTCATTGAATGACCATCTTCTTCCATGGAAAAAGATGCTAAACTTAGCTGGGTAGTTCATTCTTGGTTGCAGTCCTTGATCTTTTGCCTTTCGGAATATCAGGTTCCAGGCCCTTCTATCTTTTAATGTGGAGGCAGCCAGATCTTGGGTGACCCTTATTGTGGCACCTTGGTATTTAAATTGTTTTTTTCTAGCTGCTTGCAGGATTTTCTCCTTTGTGTGGTAATTCTGCAGCTTAGCCACAATATTCCGTGGTGTTCTTTTTTTAGGGTCTATTTCAGAAGGAGTTCGATGAATTCTTTCCACATCTACTTTCCCTTCTGTTTCTATTATCTCTGGACAGTTCTCTTTGATAATTTCCTGTAAAATAGAATCTAGGCTCTTTTTTTGGTCATAGTTTTCTGGAAGTCCAATAATCCGCAGATTATCTCTCCTAGATCTATTTTCCAGGTCTATAGATTTTCCCAGTAAGTATTTGACGTTGTTCTCCAGCTTCTCATTTTTTTTGTTTTGTTTGACTGATTCTTGGGTTCTCTGTGAATCATTCATTTCTATTTGTTCCATCCTGACTTTTAAGGAGTTATTTTCTTCTTTCACAGTTTTTAGTTCTTTTTGTAAATGCCCAATTTCGTTTTTAAATGAATTATTTTGCTCTATTGAGTTTTTTTCCATTTCCCTAATTTTTTTTTTTTGAGAATTATTTTCTTTTTCCAATTCAGAAATTCTATTTTCTTGAGACTTTTTTATCTTTTCCAATTCAGATATCCTACTTTCCTGTGTTTTTTTAACCTTTTCTAATTCACTAATTTTGTTTCCCTGCATCTCCTGTGAATTCTTTATTTTTTCCAACTCCAATTTCAGGACGTTGTTATTCTCTATCATAACTTCTCTTTCCTTGCCCCATTTTTCTTCGATCTCCCTCAATTTCTTAAGAGCTTCTTCTAGGAGAGAGTTATGTGACGGGGGGCAGGAATCGTTCCCCTTTAGGTTGTTATCTTCTGAATCTTTGCTGTTAACTCCCTCGGGGTTGGACACCCGCTCTTTCTCTGTATAGAAGGAATCTATGGTTTTTCTAGCTTTTTTGCTCATACTTAAAAAAAATCTTTTGGGGTCTGTCTCTGGGGTAGGAAATTATTTACTTCTTTACCAGCTTCCTCCCAGACGGGATGGATGCAGCGGCCCCTGCGCCTGAGCTAAGATAGAGCTCTGGGAGAGAGTTCCCCACCCCCTCCCTGGAAGTGCCTCAGAGGTGATTAGCACTACTGTGCTTCGAGGGCGTAGAATAGTGAAGACTGCAGGAAGCCCAGGCTATGTGTCCGGGTGGGGAGTGGGTGTCTGCAGCAGGTGACATAAGAAGCCCCTGCGCTCAAACTGGAAGTGTCTGCCAGAAACCGTGGTCCCTAGTTCAAAGGTTCTGCTTCTCTGGGACTTCCTGGAGCTGAGTTCCACTCCCTCCAGCTAAGTTAGGCAGTGTGTGTTGCCTTGGGCCGTATCCACCCACTTGTCAGTCTCTTAACTATTCTCAGGAGGTAGCTGAGGCCACACCCCCTGGTGCCTGAGTCACCCCCAGGGTCCGGGGAAAATCTAATCTGAGTTTTAAAATATTTTGGCTTTCTCTTCTGAACTGCTAAATAATTAGCAGAGAAGAGCTAACAGCCTGTGCCAGATTCCTTTACCTCAGTGGCTTCTCTGATCCCAGAGCCCCTCCCAGCGCAATGGGCGCAGTGTGCCCCTACCCCACCGTCTGTGCTGGTCTTTCTTATTCCTCCCCTGAGAACTGACCTTTCCTGTTGAAACTCCAGATTCTCTTCAGCTGGTAAGTCGTGCTTCCAGTCCTTGTGGTATCTATCAATCCTGAGCTAATTTTGAGACTTAATTTATCTAATTGGTTGTGAGGGAGTGAGGACGTTCACTGAGTCGTGTGTTTCCTCTCCGCCATCTTGGCTCCGCCCCCAAGATTGCCCACTATCACCATTACTATTTAATAATGCATTAGAAATACTAGCTTTGGCAATAAGAGAAGAAAAAGAGATTTTTAAAAATTACAGTGGTAATGAAGAAACCAAATTAACACTCTTTGCAAATGATATCAAGATATACTTAGGGAACCTTAGAAAATCAACTACAATACTACTAGAAATAATCCACAACTTTAGCAAAGTTGCAAGATACAAAATAAATCCACAGAAATCATCAGCATTTATATACATCACTAATAAAACCCAACAGCAAGAGTTACAAAGAGAAATTCCATTTAAAATAACTGTTGATAGTATAAAATTCTTGGGAATCTATATGCCAAGGGAAAGTCAGGAACTATATGAGCAAAACTACAAAACACTTTCCACAAAAATAAAGTCAGGTCTAAACAAATGGAAAAATATCAAGTGTTCTTGGATAGGTCAAGTGAATATAATAAAGATGATAATACTACATTAACTAATGTAATTATTTAGTACTATACCAATCAAACTCCCAAGAAACTATGTTAATGACCTAGGCAAAATAACAACAAAATACATCTGGAAGAACAAAAGGTCAAGAATTTCAAGGGAATTAATGGAAAAAAAAAAAAAAAAAAAAAAGCAAATGAAGGTGGCCTAGCTGTACCTAGCTGTACCAGATCTAAAACTGTATTATTATAACACAATGGTCATTAAAACCATTTTGTACTGGCTAAAACACAAAGTAGTTGATCAGTGGAATAGGTTAGATTCACAGGACAAAATAGTCAATTACTGTAGTAATCTAGTGTTTGACTAACTGAAAGACCCCCGCTTTTGACATAAGATTTGACCAAAAAATAAATAAATAAATAAACAAAGAAAGAAAGAAAGAAAGAAAGAAACAAACAAACAAACACACAAATAAATAAATAAAAATGCTAGGAAAATTGGAAACTAGTATGGCAAAAACTAGGCATTGACCCACACCTAACATGGTATATAATAAAAGGTCAAAATGGATTCATTATCTAGACATAAAGAATGATATTAAAAAATTAGAAGAACAACATAGGATAATTTACCTCTCAGATCTGTGGAGGAGGGAGGAATTTGTGACCAAAGAAGTATTAGAGATCGTTACTGATCACAAAAGAGATAATTTAATTAAAGTAATGCAGACAAGATTAGAAGGGTAGCAATAAACTGGGAAAATGATTTTTACATTCAAGGTTATGATAAAGGCCTCATTTCTAAAATATATAGAGAATTAACGCAAATTTATAAGAATTCAAGCCATTCTCCAGTTGATAAATTGTCAAAGGATATGAACAGGCAATTTTCAGATAAAGAAATTGAAACTATTTCTAGTTAAATAAAAAGGTGCTTCAAATCACTATTGATCAGAGAAATGCAAATTAAGACAACTCTGAGATACCACTACATACCTGTCATATTGACTAAAATGACAGGAAAAGATAATGATGAATGTGAGAGGGGATGTGGGAAAACTTGAACACCGATACATTATTGGTGGAACTGTGAATGGATCCAACCATTATAGAGAGCAATTTGGAACTATGCTCAAAAAGTTATCAAACTATGACCCTTTGACCCAGCAGTGTTATTAATGGACTTATATCCCAAAGAGATCTTAAAGGAAGGAAAAGGGCCCACATGTGCAAAAATTTTGTGGCAGCCCTTTTTGTAGTGTCTGGAACATGGAAACTGAATGGATATCCATCAATTGAAGAATGGCTGAATAAATTATGGTATATGATTGTTATGGAATATTATTATTCTGTAAGAAATGACCAACAGAGGGCAGAGCCAAGATGGCGGAGAAGAAACACACAACTCTGTGAACGTCCTTACTCCCTCACAACCAATTACATAAATCAGCCTCAGAAATAGCCCTGGACTGATAGATACCACAAGGACTGGAAGCAAGACTTACCAGCTGAAGAGAATCTGGAGTTTCAACAGAAATGGTCAGTTCCCAGGGGAGGAAGAAGAGATGCCAGCACAGACGGCTGGGTGCTAGCATACTGCGCCGATTGCACAGGGAAGGGCTCTGGGATCAGAGAAGCCACTGAGATAAAGGAATCTGGCACAGGCTGTTAACAATTCCATGCTTATAATATAGCAGTTCAGAAGGGAAATCTAAACACTTTAAAAATTCAGATAGATTAGATTTTCCCCGATCCTGGGGGTGACTCAGCAGATCTTGGCACCAGGGGGTGTGGCCTCAGCCCCCACCTAAGACTAGTTAAGAGATTGACAAGTGGGCAGATATGGCCCAAGGCAACACACACTGCCTAGCTTAGCTGGAGGGGGTGGAACTCAGGTGTGGAACTGAGCCCCGGAAGTCCCAGAGAAGCGGAACCTTTGAACTAGGGGCCACGGATTCTGGCAAACACTTCCAGTTTGAGCGCAGGGGCTTTTCATGTCACCTGCTGCAGACATCCACGCCCCACCAGGAAGCATAGGCTGGGTTTGGGCCTTCTTTACTTCAATCTCAAAAGTCAGGGAAGCCTCTAGAACACAACGCCCTCAAGGCACAGCAGTGCTAGTCACCAATGAGGCACTTCCAGGGAGGGGGTGGGGAACTCTCTCCCAGAGCTCTATCTTAGCTCAGGCCCAAGAGCCGCTGCATCCATCCGGTCTGGGAGGAAGCTGGTAAAGAAGTAAATAAATAATTTCCTACCCCAGGGACAGACCCCCAAAAGATTTTTTAAATATGAACAAAAAAGCCAGGAAAACTATACATTCCTTCTACACAGAGAAAGAGTGGGTATCCAACCCCAAGGAAGTTAACAGCAAAGATTCAGCAGATAACAACCTAAAGGGGAACGATTCCTGCCCCCCATCACATAACTCTCTCCTAGAAGAGACTATTAAAAAGTTAAGACATTTTGAAGAAAAATGGGGAAAGGAAAGGGAAGCAATGATACAGAATAACAACGTCCTGAAATTGGAGTTGGAAAAAATAAAGAATTCATAGGAGATGCAGGGAAACAAAATTTGTGAATTAGAAAAGCTTAAAAAAATCACAGGAAAGTAGGATTTCTGAATTGGAAAAGATAAAAAAATCTCAAGATAATAGAAATTCTGAATTGGAAAAAGAAAATAATTCTCAAAAAAAAATTAGGGAAATGGAAAAAAATTCAATAGAGTAAAATAATTCATTTAAAAAACAAAATTGGGCATTTACAAAAAGAACTAAAAACAGTGAAAGAAGAAAATAACTCCTTAAAAGTCAGGATGGAACAAATAGAAATGAATGATTCACAGAGAACCCAAGAATCAGTCAAACAAAACAAAAAAAATGAGAATTTGGAGAACCACGTCAAATACTTACTGGGAAAATCTATAGACCTGGAAAATAGATCTAGGATAGATAATCTGCGGATTATTGGACTTCCAGAAAACTATGACCAAAAAAAGAGCCTAGATTCTATTTTACAGGAAATTATCACAGAGAACTGTCCAGAGATAATAGAAACAGAAGGGAAAGTAGATGTGGAAAGAATTCATCAACCTCCTTCTGAAATAGATCCTAAAAAAAGAACACCACGGAATATTGTGGCTAAGCTGCA
Organism: Sminthopsis crassicaudata; assembly: GCF_048593235.1. Lineage (NCBI taxonomy): Eukaryota > Metazoa > Chordata > Mammalia > Dasyuromorphia > Dasyuridae > Sminthopsis > Sminthopsis crassicaudata. Next base: position 211,276,038 of record NC_133617.1, on the reverse strand, counting down.
GAATTACCACACAAAGGAGAAAATCCTGCAAGCAGCTAGAAAAAAACAATTTAAATACCAAGGTGCCACAATAAGGGTCACTCAAGATCTGGCTGCTTCCACATTAAAAGATAGAAGACCCTGGAACCTGATATTCCATAAGGCAAAAGATCAAGGACTGCAACCAAGAAAGAACTAACCAGCTAAGTTTAGCATCTTTTTCCATGGAAGAAGATGGTCATTCAATGAAATAGAGGAATTCTATATGTTTCTAAGAAAAAAAACAAACTTAAAGAAAAAATTTGATCTACATCCACAAGACTGAAGAGACACAGAAAATGGTACACAGAACCCTTGAGAACTGTAACTCTGTTGTGGGTATATAAAAAGTACTCAAGGATAATTTGATTTTACTGATATAAAAGAAAAAAAGGGGGATGTAGTAAAGGGAAGGAGGTCGTTTCAGAAAAAGGGGAAGGAATGATAAAAAGAGGGAAACTACATCCCATGAAGAGGCATAGAAAATACACCATATCTGAGGGAATTTAGTAAGGGGGAAAATCATTGTGTGAATCTTACTCTCATCAGGAAAGGCTCAAAGAGTAAATAATTAACATATCTGTTTTTCAGAGAATTTTCTCTCACCTCATTAAAAGGGGGGAGAGAAAAAGGGAAAAGGAAAAGGAGAATAACTGAAGGGACTTGGAGGGAGGGGGGAGGGATACTAAAAAAAAGGGAGGGTTGTGCATCACAAGGGGGGTCTGCAAATTAAATATCAGGGAGGGGGATCAGGGGCGTCAAGGGAAAAAGCATAATCTGGGGATAATATGATGACAGGAAATACAGAATTAGTAATTATAACTGTAAATGTGAATGGGATGAACGATCCCATCAAACGGAGACGGATAGCAGATTGGATCAAAAATCAGAACCCTACAATATGTTGTCTGCAGGAAACACACTTAAAGCAGGGAGATACATACAGAGCAAAGGTAAAAGGTTGGAGCAGAATCTATTATGCTTCAGGTAAAGCCAAAAAAGCAGGGGTAGCTATCCTTATCTTAGATCAAGCAAAAGCAGAAGTTGATCTAATTGAAAGAGATAAGGAAGGAAACTATATACTGCTGAAAGGTAGCATAAATGATGAAGCCATATCGATACTAAACATATATGCACCAAGTGGTATAGCATCTAACTTTCTAAAGGAAAAGTTAAGAGAGTTGCAAGAAGAAATAGACAGTAAAACTATAATAGTGGGAGATCTCAACCTTGCACTCTCAGATTTAGACAAATCAAACCACAAAACAAACAAGAAAGAAATTTAAAAAAGTAAATAGAACATTAGAAAAACTAGGTATGATAGACCTTTGGAGAAAACTGAATGGCAATAGAAAGGAATATACTTTCTTCTCAGCAGTTCATGGATCCTATACAAAAATTGACCATATATTAGGACATAAATATCTCAAAATTAAATGTAGGAAGGCAGAAATAATAAATGCCTTCTTCTCAGACCACAATGCAATAAAAGCTACATTCAGTAAAAAGTTAGGGATAAATAGACCAAAAAGTAATTGGAAACTGAATAATCTCATCTTAAAGAATGACTAGGTGAAAGAGCAAATTATAGAAACAATCAATAATTTCACCCAAGATAATGACAATGATGAGACATCATACCAAAATCTTTGGGATGCAGCTAAAGCGGTAATAAGGGGAAATTTTATATCTTTAGAGGCTTATTTGAAGAAAATAGAGAAAGAGAAGATTAACGAATTGGGCTTGCAAGTTAAAAGGCTAGAAAAAGACAAAATTAAAAACCCCCAACCAAATATTGAACTTGAAATACAAAAATTAAAAGGAGAAATCAATAATATTGAAAGTAAAAAAAAAAAAAACTATTGAATTAATAAATAAAACCAAGAGTTGGTTTTATGAAAAAGCCAAAAAAATAGATAAACCTTTGATAAATCTGATCAGACAAAAGAGAGAGAAAATCAAATTGTTAGTCTTACAAATGAAAAGGGGGATCTTTCCACCAAAGAAGAGGAAATTAGAGAAATAATAAGGAGTTACTTTGCCCAACTTTATGCCAATAAATTTGATAACTTAAGTGAAATGGCTGACTTCCTCCAAAAATATAGGCTCCCTAGATTAACAGAGGAGGAAATAAATTGCTTAAATAGTCCCATTTCAGAAAAAGAAATAGAACAAGCTATTAAGCAACTCCCCAGGAAAAAATCCCCAGGACCAGATGGATTCACATGTGAATTCTACCAAACATTTCAAGAACAATTAGCCCCAATGTTGTATAAACTGTTTGAAAAAATAGGGGATGAAGGAGTCCTACCAAACTCCTTTTATGATACAGACATGGTACTGATACCTAAACCAGGTCGATCGAAAACTGAGAAAGAAAATTATAGACCAATTTCCTTAATGAATATTGATGCTAAAATCTTAAATAAGATATTAGCAAAAAGACTTCAGAAAATCATCTCCAGGATAATACACTATGATCAAGTAGGATTTATTCCAGTAATGCAGGGCTGGTTTAATATTAGGAAAACTATTAATATAATTGACCATATTAATAATCAAATTAATAAGAACCATATGATCATCTCAATAGATGGAGAAAAAGCATTTGACAAAATCCAACATCCATTCCTACTAAAAACTCATGAGAGTATAGGAATAAATGGACTATTCCTTAGAATAATCAGGAGCATATATTGAAGACCGTCAGTAAGCATAATATGCAATAGAAATAAACTACAACCTTTCCCAGTAAGATCAGGAGTGAAACAAGGTTGCCCACTATCACCATGACTATTCAGTAAAAGGTAGAGAATTGCAAGGGATCTAATTAAAAAAAAAAAAAAACTCAGAGGAAGGTGGTCTAAGTATACCTGATCTAAAGCTATATTATATAGCAGCAGTCACCAAAACCATTTGGTATTGGCTAAGAAATAGACCGGTAGATCAGTGGAACAGATTAGATACAAAGGACAAAAAAAGGGTACATCTATAGCAATCTAATCTTTGACAAACCCAAAGATACCAACATTAGGGATAAAAATTCATTATTTGGAAAAAACTGTTGGGAAAACTGGAAATTAATATGGCATAAATTAGATATGGATCCACACTTAACACCATATACCAAGAGAAGATCAAAATGGGTCCATGATTTAGGCATAAAGAGGGAGATAATAAATAGATTAGAGGAACAGAGGAGAGTCTAGGTCTCAGACCTGTGGAGATGGAAGGAATTTATGACCACAGGAGAACTAGAGATCATTATTGATCACAAAATAGAAGATTTCGATTACATGAAACGAAAAAGTTTCTGTACAAATAATACTAATGCAAACAAGATTAGAAGGGAAGTAACAAACTGGGAAAATATTTTTAAAAGCAAAGCTTCTGACAAAGGTCTCATTTCCAAAATATATAGAGAACTGACCCTAATTTATAAGAAACCGAACCATTCTCCAATTGATAAATGGTCAAAGGATATGAACAGACAATTCTCAGAGGAAGAAATTGAAACTATATCCACTCACATGAAAGAGTGTTCCAAATCACTACTGATTAGAGAAATGCAAATTAAGACAACTCTGAGATACCACTACACACCTGTCAGATTGGCTAAGATGACAGGAACAAATAATGATGAATGTTGGAGGGGATGTGGGAAAACTGGGACACTAATACATTGCTGGTGGAGTTGTGAAAGAATCCAGCCATTCTGGAGAGCAATTTGGAACTATGCCCAAAAAGTTATCAAATTGTGCATACTCTTTGACTCAGCAGTGCTACTACTGGGCTTATATCCCAAAGAAATACTAAAGAGCGGAAAGAGACCTATATGTGCCAAAATGTTTGTGGCAGCTCTTTTTGTTGTAGCTAGAAACTGGAAGATGAATGGATGTCCATCAGTTGGAGAATGGTTGGGTAAATTATGGTATATGAAGGTTATGGAATATTATTGCTCTGTAAGAAATGACCAGCAGGAGGAATACAGAGAGTCTTGGAGAGACTTACATCAACTGATGCTGAGTGAAATGAGCAGAACCAGAAGATCACTGTACACTACAGCAACAATGCTGTATGAGGATGTATTCTGATGGAAGTGGAAATCTTCAACATAAAGAAGAGCCAACTCACTTCCAGTCGATCAGTGATGGACAGAGGTAGCTATACCCAGAGAAGAAACACTGGGAAATGAATGTAAATTGTTACCACTAATATCTGTCTTCCCAAGTTACATGTACCTCGGAATCTAATGCTTATTGTGCAACAAGAAAATGGCATTTACACATATGTATTGTTATATTGTAATACAAGTAAAATGTATGGGATTGCCTGTCATCGGGGGGAGGGAGTAGAGGGAAGGGACTAATTTGGAAAAATGAATACAAGGGATAATATTATAAAAATATATATAATAAAAATTATTTTAAAAAAATTTGATCTACATCCAAAAGAGTGAAGAGAAACAGAAAAAGGTAAACAGAATTTTTGAGAACTGTATCTCTGTTGTGGATCTATAGAAGTTCCACATGGATGATTTGATTTTACTCATATAAAAAAAATGGGGGGAGTAGTAAAGGGAAGGGGGTAGTATCAGAAAAAGGGGAAGAAGTGATAAAAAGAGGGAAACTACATCCCAGGAAGAGGCAAATATACCATATCTGAGAGAATTTAGAGAAGGAGAGAAAAATTGTGTTAATCTTACTCTCTTCAGAAGAGGATAAAAGAGTAAGAAATTGACATATTTGTTTTTCAGAGAATTCTCTCTCACCTCATTAAAAGGGGGGAATGGAAACAGGAAAAGGAAAAGGGGAATAAGGTAAGGGACTTGGAAGGAGGGGGGAGGGATACTAAAAAAGGGAGGGCTGCGGGTCACAAGTTGGGTCTATTAATTAAATTTTGGGGAAGGGGTTCATGTGGGTCAAGGGAAAAGGCATAATCTGGGGATAATATGATGGCACGAAATACAGAATTAGTAATTTTAACTGTAAATGTGAATGGGATGAACTCTCCCATGAAACAGAGACGGACACTAGACTGGATCAAAAGTCAGAACCCTACAATATTTTGTTTACAGGAAACACACATAAACCAGGGAGATACATACAAAGTAAATGTAAAAGGTTGGAGCATAATCTATTATGCTTCAGGTAAAACCAAAAAAGCAGGGGGAGCCATCCTTATCTCAGATCCAGCAAAAGCAGAAGTTTATCTAATTAAAATTGATAAGGAATGAGACTATATCCTACTAAAAGGTAGCATAAACAATGAAGCCATATCAGTACTAAACATATATGCACCAAGTGATATAGCATCTAACTTTCTAAAGGAAAAGTTAAGAGAGTTGCAAGAAGAAATAGACAGTAAAACTATAATAGTGGGAGATCTCAACCTTGCACTCTCAGATTTAGACAAATCAAACCACAAAACAAACAAGAAAGAAATTTAAAAAAGTAAATAGAACATTAGAAAAACTAGGTATGATAGACCTTTGGAGAAAACTGAATGGCAATAGAAAGGAATATACTTTCTTCTCAGCAGTTCATGGATCCTATACAAAAATTGACCATATATTAGGACATAAAGATCTCAAAATTAAATGAAGGAAGGCAGAAATAATAAATGTCTTCTTCTCAGATCACAATGCAATAAAAGCTACATTCAGTAAGAAGTTGGGGTAAATACACCAAAAAGTAATTGGAAACTGAATAATCTCATCTTAAAGAATGACTGGGTGAAAGAGCAAATTATAAAAGCAATTAATAATTTCCCCCAATTTAATGACAATGATGAGACATCATACCAAAATCTGTGGGATGCAGCTAAAGTGGTAATAACGGGAAATTTTATATCTTTAGAGGCTTATTTGAACAAAATAGAGAAAGAGAAGATTAATGAATTGGGCCTGCAACTTAAAAAGCTAGAAAAAGAGCAAATTAAAAACCCCCAACCAAAAATCAAACTTGAAATACAAAAATTAAAAGGAGAAATCAATAATATTGAAAGTAAAAAAAAAAAAAAAAAAAAAAAAAATTTGGTATTGATAAATAAAACCAAGAGTTGGTTTTATGAAAAAGCCAATAAAATAGATAAACCTTTGGTAAATCTGATCAGAAAAGGAAAGAGGATAATCAAATTGTTAGTCTTACAAATGAAAAGCTATTAATCAACTCCCCAGGAAAAAATCCCCAGGACCAGATGGATTTACATGTGAATTCTACCAAACATTTAAAGAACAATTAGCCCCAATGTTGTATAAACTGTTTGAAAAAATAGGGGATGAAGGAGTCCTACCAAACTCCTTTTATGACACAGACATGGTACTGATACCTAAACCAGGTAGGTTGAAAACAGAGAAAGAAAACTACAGACCAATTTCCTTAATGAATATTGATGCTGAAATCTTAAATAAGATTTAGCAAAAACACTTCAGAAAATCATCCCCACGATAATAAAGTATGATCAAGTAGGATTTATACCAGGAATGCATTGCTGGTTTAATATTAGGAAAACTATTAGTATCATGGACCATATTAATAATCAAATTAATAAAAATCATATGATCGTCACTATAGATGCAGAAAAAGCATTTGATAAAATCCAACATCCATTCTTACCTAAAACACTTGAGAGTATAGGAATAAATGGACTATTCCTTAGAATAATTAGGAGCATATATTTAAGCCTATCAGTAAGCATCCCAGTAAGATCAGAGTGAAACAAGGTTGCCCACTATCACCATTGCTATTCAATACAGTATTAGAAATGCTAGCCTCGGCAATAAGACTTGAGAAAGAGATTCAAGGAATTAGAGTAGGAAATGAGGAAATCAAACCATCACTCTTTACAGATGACATGATGGTATACTTAGAGAACTCCAAAGACTCTGCTAAAAAACTATTAGAAATAATTCAGAATTTTAGCAAAGTTGAAGGATACAAAATAAATCGACATAAATTCTCAACATTTTTAGATATCACCAACAAAATGCATCAGCAAGAGATACATAGAGAAATTCTATTCCAAAGAACTGTTGAGAGTATAAAATATTTGGGAATACATCTACCAAAGAATAGTCAGGAATTATATAAGAAAAATTACAAAACACTTGCCACAAAAATAAAGCCAGATTTAAATAATTGGAAAGATATTCAGTGCTCTTGGATAGGCCGAGTGAATATAATAAAGATGACAATACTCCCCAAACTAATCTATTTATTTAATGCTATACCAATCAGATTCCCAAGAAACTATTTTAATGACCTAGAAAAAATAACAACAAAATTCATATGGAAAAATAAAAGGTTGAGAATTGCAAGGGAACTAATGAAAAAAAAAAAAAAAAAAGTCGGAGGAAGGTGGTCTAAGTATACCTGATCTAAAGCTATATTATATAGCAGCAGTCACCAAAACCATTTGGTATTGGCTAAAAAATAGACCGGTCAATCAGTGGAACAGATTAGATACAAAGGACAAAAAAGGGTACATCTATAGCAATTTAGTCTTCGACAAACCCAAAGATACCAATATTTGGGATAAAAATTTATTATTTGGAAAAAACTGTTGGGAAAACTGGAAATTAGTATGGCAGAAATTAGATATGGATCCACACTTAACACCATATACCAAGATAAGATCAAAATGGGTCCATGACTTAGGCATAAAGAATTAGATAATAAATAGATTAGAGGAACAGAGAATACCTCTCAGACCTGTGGAGGAGGAAGGAATTTGTGACCAGAGGAGAATTAGATATCATTATTGATCACAAAATAGAAAGTTTCTGTACAAACAATACTACTGCAAACAAGATTAGAAGGGAAGTAACAAATGGTAAAATATTTTTAAATTTAAAGGTTCTGATAAAGGTCTCTTTTCCAAAATATATAGAGAACTGACCCTAATTTATAAGAAATCAAACCATTCTCCAATTGATAAATGGTCAAAGGATATGAACAGACAATTCTCAGATGATGAAATTGAAATTATATCCACTCATATAAAAGAGTGTTCCAAATCACTACTGATCAGAGAAATGCACATTAAGACAACTCTGAGATACCACTACAAACCTGTCAGATTGGCTAAGATGACAGGACTGAATAATGATGAATTTTGTAGGGGATGTGGGAAAACTGGGACACTAGTACATTTTTGGTAGAGCTGTGAAAGAATCCAACCATTCTGGAGAGCAATATGGAACTATGCCCAAAAAGTTATCAAACTGTGCATACCCTTTGATCCAGCAGTGCTACTACTGAGCTTACAGCCCAAAGAAATACTAAAGAGGGGAAAGAGACTTGTATGTGCCAAAATGTTTGTGGCAGCTCTTTTTGTAGTGGCTAGAAACTGGAAGATGAATGGATGTCCATCAATTGGAGAATGGTTGGGTAAATTATGGTATATGAAGGCTATGGAATATTATTGTTCTGTAAGAAATGACCAGCAAGAGGAATACAGAGATGCTTGGAGAGACTTGCATGAACTGAGGCTGAGTGAAATGAATAGAACCAGAAGATCACTTTACACGTCAATGTTGTATGAAGATGTATTCTGATGTAAGTGGATATCTTCAACATAAGGAAGATCCAACTCATTTCCATCAATGATGTATAGAAACAACTACACCCAGAGAAGGAATACTGGGAAGTCAATGTAAATTGTTAGCATTACTGTCTATCTACCCAGGTTACTTATACCTTCAGAATCTAATACTTAATGTGCAATAAGAAAATGGTATTTACACACATATATTGTATCTAGGCTATATTGTAACACATGTAAAATGTATGGGATTGCCTGTTATCAAGGGGAGGGAGTGGAGGGAGGGAGGGGATAATGTGGAAAAATGAATACAAAGGATAATGATATAAAAAAATTACTCATGCATATATACTGTCAAAAATTATAAATAAAATTTAAAAAAAAGAAAAAAAAAGAAATGTTCAAATATTCTTTGTTGTCTACATTCTTCTGACCTTCTACAATAAACCTTGGAATTATAACAAAAAAAAATAAGATAGTGGTATATTGATATGTGTTAGGTTGCTAATTCCACGTTGGTCTGGTATTTACTGATTCATTTTATATATTCTTATAAAATGTGTTAAATTTATCATTCTAAATATTTCTTTCTTGAATCATTATTCTGGATTTTTGTTTCCTTTCATTTCAAGAAAAAAAATGTCTTGAAAACATTGATTCCAAGTTAAAATCAATCTCTAATTTGCAAATTTCTTTCATTCTTCATAATTTATCATACTACTTGACACAATTTTGAAATCACACCTGTTAATTATTTCAGTAATTTGAGATACACTTAGCAGTGACATGAAAACTGAACTTCTATAGAACATATAAGTCTTCTCTTGCTGTTTCCTGTAAGTGTTAAATTCTCCAAATCCTGTTTTACTTATTTTTACATGCTAGAGGTCATTCTATTCAGCAGAGTATACAAGCAAAATAGCAACATTCTTTTTTTTCTATTTGTTAACATGGTTGTATCAACCCCCAATTTACCATCTCTCTTCTTGTTCATCTTCTTGCCTCAAACATAACTTTAAATAGCAGCCATCTTGATCCCCTGCTATTAACATTTCCCCTACAATACTCATATCCTTCTGAGTTTTCAGAGCAGACATTATTATCCTCATAATTCTGTGCCACAGTTATATGTATGTTTATTTTATCTTCCTATATGGGCACTTTAAAAATCTGAAGTCATTAGTTTGCTCCCTATGACCCCTTCAGCTATGTGCCTTTTTTTTTATATTCAGATTATTGGCAGAACTGGCATATTATAATACACCTATATCTCTTGAGATAACATTTTTGGAGTCAAAATGTCACATAGGAGCTAATTTTTCTATAACCTCTTTGAAAGCTTTTTTTATATAGTTACACATATATGCTTGATTAGGGACCACATGATTCATTTTGGAAAATCATTAATTCTCTGTGACATGGACATGGTTTCTCAAGGCTTTCATCATTTCTGCTTCATCAACCAGTTCTCTGTTTGTCACTCAAGTCCAATAAAACAGTTCCTTTTATTTCTCCCTTGATATTCTGAGAGATGAAATTATCTGCAAATAGATTCAAGAATTTATCACAGCTAGTTTTTCATAAAATGAGATTTCTAACATGTTTGCTTAATTGAAATTATCTTACATTATCATTCATATAGATTAGCCCTAGAGCAATCTTGTAATTTGTATTAATGACATCATCTATTTCCTCTGTATGCCCAAGAAACCTACAATCAAATCTACAATATTATCACTTCTTTTGATATCTTCCATTTCCCCCCATTCCAATGTTCTCTACATTGCTTTCACTTTCAGCTTCATAGTATTTTCATTTGCATATCTTTTCCTTGGCTTTATTCTTTTCTACTTACCTTAATTTTTTTTTTTTAGCTCCCTGGTTTTCATGGGATTTTTTCAACCTAGGAAAAGTATATCATAAGCCATTATATCTTCTCAAAAAGTGAGATAATTTTGTATTTAATATATATATATATAGAATTGGAGATTGCTGGATATGTGAAAAAATAAATGATAACTATCATTATTGTATGCACTACTTACTGGTACTACTGGCACAAATCTTAGGGTTCAAATTTTAAACAAACTCCTTTCACTTTCCTTGGAGCACATCAGTGCCTACACCCACAGTTGATTAAAGTTTCTGACCATAGTTCTGGGGCAAAAAAAAGATTTGCTCACAGACCAGAGCACAGATCAGAGCAGAGATCAATAATACACTCCTTAGATCATACAACATTGAAAGAACTGAAAAGTTACAGAATTCAAAAACTAGCTTAAAACATCAGTTGCACACACACACACACACACACACACACACACACACACACACACACACAGAAATCTGAAGCTTAGGAGAGGGAACCCCTTCACTCCAGAGCTCAACTTTAATATAAGGTAAAAAGTCAAGAAATAGCCTGGAAAATAAGTAAGCAACAACAGAACATAATGATTAAAAGTTAGTATGCTGGCAGGAAAGATCAAAACACAAACTTAGAAGAAGACAACAAAGTCAACTTGTTATATCCAAAGCCTTAGAGAAAAAATATGAGTTGGTCTCAGCTCATAGAGAATACCTAGGAATCCTCAAAAAACATTTACAAATCAAATAAAAAAGGTAGAAAAAATTTTGGAAAAGAATTAAGTTAAATGAGACAATAATGAGAAAACATGCTAATAGCTTGGTAAAAGAGACATAAAAAATAATAAAGTAAATGGCATCTTAGAGAACAAAAGAAGGCAGAGGGTAAAATATATAGAAACTTTCACTGAAAAGAAAATCTTCAAATGTAGAATTGATCAAGTGAAAAGAAATTTACAAAAATTCATTGAAGAAAAGAACTTCTTTAAAAATATAACTATCCAAAGAGAAAGAAAAGTAAAGCTAAATGAAGAAAATCTCTTAAAAGTTAGAATTGATCAAGTAGAAATTAATAATTGCATGTGACATCAAGAAACATTAAAATTATATGCAAAATGTGAAAAAATGAAAAAAATGTGAAACACATTATTAGAAAAAAGTGACAGTAAATAGATTGGTAGATAATTTGAGAATTATTGAACTATCTGGATCCATAATAATATTTTTAAAAGAGTCTAAACAGCATCTTTCAATAAATTATAAAAAACCTGCCCTATTATTGTAACATTAGAAGATAAAATAGAATTTAAAAGAATCTACCAATAACTTCCAAAAAATATCACAAAATAAAATTTCCCAGGAATATTATATGCAAATTCCAGAACTCCTGGGTTAAGGGGGAAATATTGCAAGTGCCCAGAAAGCAATAGATTAAATATCAAAACACCATAATTAGGCTAACCCAAAATATAGCAGCTTCTATATTAAAGAATTATAAGACTGAGAATATTATGTTCTTGAGGGTAACAGAGTTAGGTTTACAACCATGAATTATTGATCCAACAAAACTGGACATAATCCTTCTGGGGAAAAATAGATATTCAATGTAATAGAGGATTTTCAAGAATGCCTGATAAAAAGCCCATTCTAAATAGAAAATTTGACTTTCAAATATGAGGCTCAAGAGAAGCATAAAAAGGCAAACAGGAAAGAGAAATCAGAAAGGATTAAATTGGTTTACATTTAGGTTAATTGGTTTACATTTCAAAAATGGGAAGATTATATTCTTGAATGGATTTTCTTATTATTGGGGCATTTAGAATGAGTAAGCTTAGATAAAAGCTATAGATATAATTTGAATTGAATGTAACTTGGATGGAATTACAAATAAAAATGAAATTGGGATAAGAAAGAGTTAGTAACTGGGAGAAGGGAAAAGGTGAGGCAGAGTAGGGCAACTTATCTCACATAAAAGAGACAGAGAAGAATTTTTATAATGTAAAAGAGGGAGAGTAAAACAGGGGGAGAACTTGAACCTTATTCCTATCAGAATTGACTTCAAAGGAGAAATAACATATATACTCAGTTGGGGATAGAAATCTATCTTAGCCTACAAAAAGGTGGTGAGGAGAGGGCTAATTGGGTTGGGAATTAAAATTTTCCAACCTTCAATAAAATAGACTGAGACAGAAATCTGAATCAATAGTACTTTATTAAAGGATCCAGGGTCTCCTGCAATGAAGTGGAACTCAGATTATTTTTCTCATAATCTGAGATTATCCCTTTTTCTAGTACGTTATTTTTATAGAGTTTGATACACAATATGCAAAAGAGTCACAGAAAAATACAGATTGATAGACCTTGCTCTTGAGACTCAAAAATAACAAAAAAGTAGGGGGAAGGGTATAACAATTTGGGTGAAGTATAGGGTATCTCTTGCTCATGTTGGACAAATGAGAATGTTCTGGACGTACAAAATCAAATTGGAGGGTCTTTGTAAAACATCAATGCATCCCACTATACTGGGTTTGGAAATAGCATTTGAGTAAAACAACTTGGACTTGTCTTTGTCAACATGTTCATGGTTACACACATTGTAGTGTTCTGGTTGGTTTTCTGGATGTCTCTGGATCTCTCTTCATTTTAACTGAGAAATCACCAAGAGAATATCCAGGGATAAAGTCCAAATTCTTTATTATCTCCTTCACAGTCTAGTTTCCTTGCCTGGGGCCTGGATTAACTTTCTTGAGATCCTCCAGAATGTGTCTTGGTTTTTGTGGGGGAGTTAGGAGGACCACCATGACGGTGTCTGTCTTGAAGTTTGTCTCAGTCTGAGAGCTTGTGTTCCAGCCTCCAGCTCTCTGTCTTCTCTGGCTCTGTCTCTGAGCATTTCTCTGAGTCTATCTGTGGGCCCTTCTGAATCTGTCTCTGGCTCAGGTGGGCCTTGGTCTCAGTGAAAAAATGAATGTATCTGGCTGAGTTTGTTCCAGTTTATATACTCTATTATAATTACATCATCATAGCTGTGAATCTTGTAGAATAGGTATGAATCTTATAGAACTATATTAAGTACTAACTACATATACTGAACTAGAGAACTTTTTTTTTTATTCATTTTTCCAAATTATCCCCTCCCTCCCTCCACTCCCTCCCCCCGATGGCAGGTAATCCTATACATTTTACATGTGTTACAATATAACCTAGATACAATATATGTGTGTGAATACCATTTTCTTGTTGCACATTAATTATTAGCTTCCGAAGGTATAAGTAACCTGAGTAGATAGACAGTAGTGCTAACAATTTACATTCGCTTCCCAGTGTTCCTTCTCTGGGTATGAACTAGAGAACTATTAATCACCATATTAATCCTAGATAACCATTGTCTTATCAATTCCACTGGCTTACCAGCTTGTAAGAATCTTTGTTTCAAGTACAGAGCTCTGGCCAATAACACAAATGAATCCCATATATTGGTAAACAAGTAGAGAACATTACATTGGAATTTGAGGCTTGTTATAAGAACCTATCTATCCCTAATTTTTTTTATATGGGTGGTAGTAGTTAGAAGGAAAATGCTTTTGAAGATGGACAGGATAAAATGAATGAAAGAATAAGACAAATGAAAATAACAGAATGGAGGGAAATAGCCAGTAATTATAACTATGAAACAATTTAAAGCATTTTTTTTCCTTTAAAGGCCTCATTTCTTTAAAAAAAAAAAAGATTCAAATTTATAATTTTTAAATTAATCACTCTACAATTGATATATGGTCAAAGAATATGAAAAAGTTTTCAGACAAACTAATCAAAGCAATTTATAGTTCTACAGGAAAAAAAAATGTTCCAAGCCATTACTAATTAGAGAAATACAAATTATAGCAATTCAAGTAACATTACAAATCTATCATGTTGATTACTATGACAGAAAAAGGATATGACAAAATCTTAGTGAAATTGTGAACTGATTTAACCATGTGGAGAGCAATATGGAATTATACCCAGTAGTCTCTAAAAACAAACTTACCTTTTAACCAAGCAATACAACTATTAGGTCTATATCTCAAAGAGATAAATAAAACAAAGCAAAATTATACATACATACATATATATATATATATATATATATATATATATATATATATATACAATATTGTTTATATTAACACTTTTACTGATAGCAAAGAATTGGAAAGTAAGGGGATACTTTCAATTCGAAATTGCTAAATAAGTCATAATATATAATTGTGATGACATACTATTATAAAAATAAGAAGCAAGATGTTCTCTGACAATCCTGGAAAGACTTATATGAATTGATGCAAAGTGAAATGAGAAGAACCAGGTACACATTTTATACAGTACAAAAATAGTAATAACAATAATGTGTGATGATCAACTAGTAATGACGTACTTATGATAAGGAATGCTATCCATCTCCAGAGGAAAAACTGATGAAATTTAAATGAAAATCAAACATAGTTCCTTTTTTCTTGGTTTGGCTTTATTATTATATATATAATCTTTCAGAACATGAATAATACGGAAATATGTTTTGCATGTTTGCACATGCATAACATCAAACTGTCTTCTCAAAGAGCAACAGTAGAATGGGAGGGAGAATATTTTGGGGCTATAAGTGTTGAATATTTTCCATGTAATTGGGAAAAACAAATGTTAAATACATACATACATATATATATATATATGCTAAGTTGTCAGTCACTTTCTCATTTAAGACTTCCATTAATGGTAGAAATGCCAAGATTTTCATAAATGATTACATGAAGTCCCTTCACCATATTTTTACTTTTCTCTGGATATTTTCCAAATGTTCTTCCTAACTGTGATACCCAGAACTGAACTAGCAAGGTTGTAATAATATATTACAACTCTATAAAACACTATCTTAAAATAGTGTTTTATAGATACTATCACTTGTGACCCAAGTTGCATTCACCTCTTTTTCTACTTTATCACACTTTTGTGAAATGTTGATCTTAAATTCCATTTAATTTCCCCAAATATTTCGTTTTCCCTATCTTCCCATCCTGTAGTTATGAAGTTGATTTAATTTTTGAAACTCCTTCCTTCTAACTAACAAGAACTTTTTTTTCTAATTTTTCTTCTTTAATTATTTCAGTCATGTCCAATTCTTCATTACCTCATGCAGACTTTTCTTGGCAAAGATACTGAAGTAGTTTATCATTTACTTTTCTATCTCATTTTACAAATGAGGAAAGTAAGGCAAACAGATAAACTATCTTGCACAGAGTCAGTTAGCTAATATATGTTTGAGGCCAATTCCAGGAGACATGATTTTGAAAATTCCTAATTAATTAGGAAGTTTGCTTAAAAAGTTCATGTTCTCAAATTTTTAACCTGGTGCATTTTGTCTTCCAGAAGACAGCCCATTAATATTTGATAAGAACTTTTATGCTTCACCTACATAATTTTAAATATATGCTGTTAAATGTAAAGACAAGTCAATTACACTATGTTTAGATTCTGTGTAGCTTCAAGCACTATAGAATGACTGTAAGAAATAATTGAAGTCAGTAGACCTAATTGTATATATTTAAAACACTGAATTTCCTTTTTTTTGAAGGCAAAAGGTAGGAGGTTCCATTTATGGTGGAAAGAAGCAAGGAGAGTCTAGCCAATATTGAAATTAAAAAATATATATTGAAGAAGGAGGAGGAGGAGGAGGAAGAGGAGGAAGAGGAAGAAGAGGAGAAGGAGAAGGAGGAGGAGCAGGAGGAAATTAAAGCAAATAAAAGATGCATGATTTGCCAATTGTCATAAAGCTGCTTTTAAGTCCAGCTTTGAATTTAGATCATCCTGAC
This sequence comes from Sminthopsis crassicaudata, assembly GCF_048593235.1. NCBI lineage: Eukaryota > Metazoa > Chordata > Mammalia > Dasyuromorphia > Dasyuridae > Sminthopsis > Sminthopsis crassicaudata. The sequence continues at coordinate 211,259,767 of NC_133617.1, read as the reverse complement.
TCTAAGACTGGTATTCTTTCCACTGTACCACGTACAGCATTTTTATTATAATATTATTCATTTCAGAAAAAAAAGAGAGAAAAATATATTCCTTTTTATCCTACCAGCCTGAGGTAGTAGATACAAGTTGCTACTATAAATAACACATGTAAAATGATCATTCAGAACATTTTTTGTCATAATCACAAATGCATGTGCAAATTAAAATGCACTATTTAAATAGCATCATTTTCTTATTTTTTAAAAATCTTAATAGTATTTTGTTTTTCCCCATACATACAAAGTTATTTTTCCAATATTCACCTTTGTGATATCTTGTGTTTCAATTTTATCTCTTTCTCCCCCTCCCCAAGACCACAAGCCATCCAATATAGGTTAAACATGTGCTTTTCTCTTAAACAGATTTCCATATTCACTATTCTGCACAAAACCAAAAACAAACAAAACAGATCAAAAGGAGGTAAAAAACATGAAAAAACTACATAAACAAAACATAACTACACAAGCAAAACATAAACAACTATAATAAAGGTGAAAATTCTATGTTTTGATCCAAGTTCATTCTCCATAGTTCTCTCTCTGGATGTGGATTGTACTTTTCATCTGTCTATTGGATTTGCCTTTAATCACCTTATAGTTGAAAAGAGCCCAGTACACCACAAATGATCTTATTTTTGCTATGTACAATGGCTTTTTGTTTTGTTTTGTTTGTTTGTTTGTTTGTTTTTTGTTCTGCTCACTTCAATTAGCATCAATTTATGTAAGGCTTTCCAGGCTATTCTGTAATCAGCCTCCTTGTCATTTCATATAGAAAAATAATATTCCATTATATCATAATTTGTTTAGCCATTCTTCAACTGAGGGGCATCCATTTTAGCTCCTTGAGCAGCATCATTTTAAAGAAATGATCATATGTACAAATAAAAATACCAAATCACAGTCATTTTATCTAAGGGTTGAAATTTGCCTATGGCACTTTCTCAGTATTCAAATAGAGACTTTTTTCAGTCCCAATCAAGGATACCTGTTTCTATTGTCTGTCACTGATGCAGCACCTTCTCTAATTCACTATAAGTCTTTTAAAAAACAGACTGTTTTTCTGCCTCCTGTCCAAATTATCCATTTGCTAGCTTCTATTTACTATGACTACATGTATCTCATAATTCTCAATAACTCTGCATACTCCATTGATCTTTGAGAGAGGACCATGAAGAGGATAACTTCCTATTACTTTAGTGGGCCGCTTTCTAGTCATTGATACTTTTTGGATCATTACCCTCTTCCAACCACAGTGATTCTGAATGCCCAGATGTTATTGTACAAGTAGCATTCTCCTTCCACTTCCCACTCTCACAATTACCTCAACTCTATCTTCCTCTATCTACTCACTTAAGGAACTAAGAAGGCAGAAAGTAAGCAGGATATTGCCTGAGCTCTCCACAGCTTCCCTCAGAATCAACTTTTGATCAAGTCTCTCTATGATTTTTGAGTGACAGAACCCACAAATATTCAGAGTATAATAATATATCATGGAAGGACTTCAGGAAAGATCTGCCTCATTGGGCATGGGAGAATGTGACCCAGCATAGCTGTGAGTTGGAGAGGCCTGGCACAGGGAGGCCTGGTGTGGCCTCTGACTGTTATCTGGATCTATTTGAAGGATCTTAACCAAAATACAGAAATATTGGCTACTCTCTCCTGGTTCAGAAGGCCAAGAAATTAGCAGAGTATGTGTGACACCTCCTACAAAAACACAGAAGAATAGTTGTGAGCCCAGACCCCAGCAAAACAGGTGAGACTTGGCCAGGCACACCAAGTGCAGTGGGAAAGCCTGCACACCAAAAGCCCCACACATTCAATGAAAATCTCCATTCCCCCTGCAAAAGAAACTTGGAGCAATCTCCTCTGTGCCCTAGAAACAGAGCTCAATTTAAAAAAAAAAAAAAAAGGAGCAAATCCCCTCCCCCCCTAAAAACAAACAGACAGACAGCAGAAAGCAAGTATGGATACAGAGAATATCAGAACACAAATACAGAAGAGAAAACAAAGACACAATGTCTTCAGTTGAAGCCTCAAATGGGGACATAAACTGGTCTCTAGCTCAAAAAGATCTTGTAGAAAAATTCAAAAAACATTTTTAAAGAAAGATGGAAGAAAATAAGGTAAATAAATGGGATTTATAAAAATTATGAAAGTTTGAGATGCAAAGCTTGGAAAAGAAAGCACAGAAACTGACTAAAGAAAAATAAATTTGAGATTACAGAGAAGCTAAACACCAGAGCTAGAGGGAAAGTTGGAGTCACTGCCTCGACAATGTTCCCTTTTGATTCAATATGCTTAAAAATGAAACCTGAAGAGAGAGAGAGAGAGAGAGAGAGAGAGAGAGAGAGAGAGAGAGAGAGAGAGAGAGGGAGAGAGAAAGAGAGAGAGAGGAGACAGAGAGACAGAGAATATCTACTATATCCTTTACTAAATTATGTTGCTCAAAAAACAAAGATCTATGTTATATAGTAATCTTTATATCCAATTGAAGTGTCCAATCAGTCAATAAACAAACCTGGCACAATGCCTTGCCCAAAAAGAAAAAAACGAGTTTGATAATCATTTTAAGTGAATTGAATTGGATCATCATGACAACAAAATATGTCAAGGATTTTTCAAATCAATTCAATTCAATAGGAATTCATTAAATACTTATTTTGTGCAACACACTGAGGTTTGGCATTGGAGATACTAAGCAACATCAAAACAATCTGCTTACAAGAAACTTGTATTCTATTAAAATGATACAATAGATTAGTAAATTTGAAATACAGAATGAATACAAACAAAATTTTTGAGAGCTGAAGGAGAATACTAACCACTGAATAGCTTTAGGAAAGATTTGTCATTTCTGTCTTCATGTGAAAGTAACCATTTATTTCATTTTCTCCTGGGGGTTGCTCCCTTTAGAACCAGTGAGTTTATTGCACACAGAACATAAAAGAAACATATAATGTTACTGCTGCTCTACATCAAGGGGGAAAATCAGAAAGTTCCACAATACTCCTTTATTATTCTCTCTTTTGGACAACTATAAGAAAGGTGTTGAAAAAAAAGAAGAATAAAAGCTGAGAAGGAAAACATATTTGGATTTATTAGTAAAGAAAAGAAGCCTAAGCTTTTGAACTACTACACTGAGAAATTAACTGTCAAATATTTTATTTCCATGTTGAATATTAGTTTTATTTATTCTGTTGGTTTAGTGTGTTTAAAATTATTTGATAGTATTTTCCCATGTCTAGATTAAGTTATGCTTATTGTCAATATGTCTTTATAAAATTAAACAAAATATTCTATTAATCCTTTCTCAGTGACTTCTGAGAAATCTTCTGTTTTAGGCAGCAGACATTTCTCTGATTGACCTGACTCATTTATTTAGATTAAATTTCATGAAAGGTTACTGCAAATATTCTTTATTTGAAATTTGATTTAGTTGATTTTAATTATCCAAATTTTAAGAAAAAAATTATTTTCAAGAAAAGTACTGTATATCTAAGCATTCCAAAGACCTCTGTTTTCCTATTTTTTTTCTTATTATTGAGCTTCATGTAAATGCTAGAATATGACAAAAATTCTAGAATTCCATATTCAACAGTAAAATATTAGGTTGAATCTTTTTTAGGTGTCTTATGTGTTTAAATTATTTTCTTTAATCTTTATGAAAGCATTATTGCTTTCAATACTCAGATAAATTTCATGTTTCATCCATCACTTCCAAAGGAGGAAATGCATATTACATCTCCTACATCCTATGAGTTTTATTTAACTTTTTCTGAGCTAAGAATTATCTTTTTACATTATAACATCTAAAATGTTAAAACAAATTCTTAGTTCTTTGGATGAATAAAAAAATGGGCAGCAGATCAGATTTTATCCATGGTCTCTAATTTGCTAATATCTAATGTAAATAATAAAGACATATGCACAAATTCAAATATATCTAGTAAAGAAAGATTCCAAGATGCAACAGATGATGACATTTTTGACTGTGCCAATATATTTTGTTTTTAGAGTTGAAAAGGATGGGACAGCTAGGTAGTGCCCTGGGTAGAGCACCAGCCAAGAAATCAGGAGGACCTGAGTTCAAATCTGTTATCAGATACTTAACACTTCCTAGCTGTGTGACCCTGAGCAACAACAACAACAACAACAACAACAAAAAAAGAGTTGATAAGGGTCAAATCTTTTATCATGTGATCAGCCTTCCTGGTAGTAAACTTTTTTACACTAAGTCTCAGAAAGCCATTATATTCTGCCTTGGAACCACATCCAATGGCTTTTCAGCTTAAACCTTGCCAAAATTTCAGGTCTTTTTCAATGTATTAGGAAATCCCAGCTTACTTTCATACAAGGCTAAAGATTAAAATAGGAGTTAATAAGAATAATTAAGAATTCTGTGTAACAGCATCTGTTATCACCTTAATGCCAAAGCTGAGATCTCTGAAAATCTGATAATAATGCTGCTATTCATGATTCATGTAGAAAAATTTGTAGCAAAATCATCTCTTTATTTAAACTTTTTGCCACTTTGGAAGAAGAAGAAACTAGCCTGACATTACCTCATCTATGAGAAGAGAAGTTTTTGTTTTTGTTTTTGTTTTTGTTTTGTTTTGTTTTTGTTTTGTTTCATTTTTCCATATTCATTTCAGTAGTTTTGGAATGGTGGGATAAAAGTAGAGGTGTCCTTCACTCCAAATCAGTAGAAAGAATATGGTGGCTAGTTTCCTTTATATCTGCTATTCCTTTTTTCAGGTCATAGATAACTTCTAAATAGATGAATGGAGAGATGTATGATGGTATTTTGTGTTTTTCTTTTTTTTTTTTTTTTTTAATTTAATTTAATTTAATTTAATACTCATTTCAATAGCAGGTACACTTAATGAAGCCAGACAAAAGAAATAAGTAGTTGTTATTCTACTTCTGCCTTGGGCAGGTAGATAGAATGTCACTCACATAACTCTATTTCCCTCAGTTTCCTCATCTGTAAATTGAACTCAGGAGGAGATGACAAACCACCTCAACATTTCACCCAAGAAAACCTCAAATGAGATCATACAAAACTGAAGATCACTGAAACATCTGAACAACAACAGCAACCAAAAAACAAACAAACAAAAAATTTCCACCAAATTGTGTTAAAAAAAAAAAAAACTGTTAAAGGATACATATATCTATTGAATAGGCTATTATTTCTCACAAATCCTTTTGCTTGACAATGCCTTTATGTTACCTAGGTAATACCACAAAAAGAGGTGTTACAAACATTTTTGCACATGTGGCTACTTTTTCCTTATTCATTATTTCCTTGAGATATAGACATATAACTCAACTGCTGAGTCAAAGGGTAGGCACAGTTTTACAGACCTTTGGGCATAGTTTGCTCTTCAGAATGTTTGGATCGTTTCATAACTCCAGCAGGAATGCATTAGTGTCTCAGTTTTCCCAAACCCCCTCCACTATTTATCATTATCTTGTCCTGTCATCTTAGCCAATATGAGAAGTGTGAGATGGTACCCCAGAGTTATTTTAATTTGCATTTCTTCAATCAATAGTGATTCAGAGCATGTTTCATATGATTGTATACGGTTTAAATTTCATCATCTTAAAATTGTCTTTTATCCTTTGATCAATTGGGGAATGACTTGTATTTTATAAATTTTACACAGTTCTTTATATGTTTTAGAATCGAGAATTCAGAATTCTCTGAACAGAGAACTCAGAAAAAAATTTTGTGAAACATTTTCTTCACTTTGTATTTCCATTTTAGTCTTGTTTCTGTTGGTTTTATTTTTCTCTCTGATATCTACATAGGTGAATGATAGAAACTTATGAAGATAATCATAATCAGAGAAGTACAACTATATAGTCTGAACATTCATAGTTAATTACTAAAATTAATGCTGTTTTAAAATTATCATTCTTGATTATTTTTTTCTTAGAGTAATCATACCTACTAAGAAGATATAGGAAAATGCTATTGAGTATGAGTCAAAACAAAAGAGACTTAGAAATTTATAGAACAAGAAAATAATTATGTTTTACAAAGAATATAAGAAATTAATCCAGACCTTTAGAATGTCATATGGATATTTTATATGAGCATTTATTTCTCTTTGTGATAGAAATATATATACATACACACACACTCACATATTCATATATATATATATATATATATATATATATATATATATATATATATATATATATATATATATTAATTAGTAAGAAACCAAAGTTGACATAAGTTCTATTTGAATGACAATAAGGAAACAGGGTGGGTGACTGGGAAAAACTCTGAATTTCAATAAGATTTTTTTTCTCCTTTTAATTGCTTCTCTTAACTTACAAGAAAAGCCACAGGCATGGAGGAATTGTCATGCCATGGACTGTCACTACAAAGTAATGGGTTGTATTTTATATGTAAATGCATATGTGGCAGAATAATATAATGAGGTTTTTTGATTGTGTACCACCCCTCCTACCTATCACCTTTCAGTGTCTGTGATAGGAATAATTAGCTAAACATTCTGAGAACTAAGTAAAAGTGGAGTTCTGAAATAAATGAGAAGAGATGTCAGATTTTCTTTTTATCCCTGGACATGAAGATCTCATAAAGAAGTCTAAGTAGCCCAAATATGTCTGATCAATTCTAATTACAAATCGCTTATACAAGTAGGCAACATAGGTTCATCATGTGGTTCAAGAGTTTTAAAACCTCATTCTTGTTCTGTGTTTCTCTCAGCTTTACTTCCATGCCTTAATAGAGAATGTAGCTATTTTCTTTTTATGTTAGTGAGATCATTCTTGACCAGCTTTGTATTCCCTTCTGTTTAAAGATAAAAGATTGCCCTAAAACAGTCATCTTGATTATTCTATTGCCCTCATAAGTGAAATTAATTTCCAGGTAAAAAAAATTTGCTTGCATTCAACAAATACTAGTTGTGCATTTGTGAGGATTTGGGACATTTGTTCAGTTTGTTAATATGACCTTGTAAGTCTTTCTATCTCCATTTTCTCTGTCTGGGATTGGTCAGTATTACTACTATTCAATACTTTGGCAAATGGGATCCTTGATAAAGACTAATAGCTGAGATCCCTTCAAACTGGTTTAACTAAATTTCTACCTTGCATCAAGTATACAGAGGCATTCAAATAACTGATAGTCATGGTATGAAAATACAAAATGAGGGTTTTGTAGGTTTTTTTTTTCTAGCACAAAATTTACTATGTAACTATGACTTCATAATTCTAAAATCATATTTTGTCATTATACTCAGAAGCCATTTTGTCTATATATATATATATATGTAAAATATTCTTATATTTGAATTATTACTATTTGTTTCATAACTCATGTTTATAGATGAAGAAAGGAATTGATCTCACCTCTAAGAAATCAACTCTATTGTGAATTGATTCAACCACTGTGAAGAGCAATTTGGAACTATGCTCAAAGGACAATCAAACTATGGATACCCTTTAAACCAGAAGTGCCTCTACTGGGTCTATATCCCAAGAAAATCATAAAAGAAGGAAAAGGACCCACATGTGCAAAATTTTCTGTAGCAGTTCTTTTATGGTGGCAAAGAATTGGAAATTGATTGGATGCCTATCCATTGGGGAATGGTTAGATAAGTTGTGGAATAAAAAATGTAATGGAATAATATTGTTCTATAAGAAATGATAAACAGACTGACTCCAGAAAAGCCTGGAAATGCTTACATGAATTGATACTATGTAAAGTGCACAGAACCAGAAGAACAATGTATACAGTAATAGCAAGATTTTGTGATGATCAACTGTAATACTTAGTTATCAGCAATGCAGTGATCCTATATAATTACAATGGACTTAGGATGGGAAATGCCTTTTCTATTTAGAGAAAGAACTACAGAGCCTGAATGCATATCAAAGCATAAAATTTTCAACTTTTGTTTGTTTGTTTTTCATATGACTCAAAATAATAATTCAATATAATTTCAACAAGAATTTTACATATTTCACTGTTTTATGTCAAAAATGTCTCTCATACTTTTTCATCCTATTCAATTCCTGACCACAGACATCAGAAACATTTTGCATGGAGGATGTAATTTTAGTTTAGCTTAGTAACTTTTGCCTCTGAAAATAACTGTGTGGCCATGGATAAATTACTTGATCCATTAAAAATTCAGTTCCCTTATTTGTTAAATGTAGAAACTGACACTATAAGAACTACCATATAGGGTTGTTATGAGACTACATTAGATGAGGCATTTAGAATACTTTGCTGTTTCAGTTATTATTCTAATATATTTTTCTTAGATTTATTCAAGCTATAAAAAGATATTAACTTTCATGTCTAGTGGTATTACTTCATCTGTTAACAAAAGTAACAATATGGAGCAGAATAAAAAGACCAGCATTTAATATTTCCCTTTTATTCTCACATTGTTAATGGTATTATTTTAATTTATTGAACGAGTTTTTGCAACTATTGATAGTTTTTTGTTAATGTTATCTTAAATTATGTTATAGCTTCTGATATACAAGCAGGAGAAGCAAGAAACACAGATATGCCTCAAATTAGATTGAATAAATAATTCCTTAGGAGTATATTTTAATGGAATGTTTCAATGCTGATTTATATCTAGTTAATGGACATTTAAACTTAGCATTATGGTTTTGTAGTCACAACCATTTTATTAACACAATATACTTCTGATAATGAGGTCAGCATAATTAATTCCATTTTGTGGGTTATAAGAATGACATAAAAAGGTTAAGTGACATTCTTGCAAGTGCCTGTGAGACTCCTTAAAAAACAAATTTATCCTAGTATCCAAAATATTTTTTCAAAACAATAGGCATTTGTCTTTTTCATTATTATTATTATTTTTATTATATTTTTTTTTTATTGACAAACACGGGTAAATTTTCAACACTGACCTTGCAAAAACTTCTGTTCCAACTTTTCCCCTCCTTCTCTCCATTACTTCCTCTAGATGGCAGGTAGTCCCATATATGTTAAACACGTTAGGCTATATGTTAAAAACAATATATTGTATACATATTTATATAGATGTCTTGCTACACAAGAAAAATAGGATTTAGAAAGAAAATAAAAATAACCTGGGAAGAAAAACAAAAATTCAAGCAAACAATAAGAGTGTAAATGCCATATGCTGGTCCACACTCATTTCTCAGTGTTCTTTCTCTGGGTATAGGTGATCCTGTTCATTACTGATCTGTTGGAACTGATTTCGATGCTCTCATTGTTGAAGATAGCTACTTCCATTAGAATTGATCTTCATATAATATTGTTGTTGAAGTGTATAATGATCTCCTGGTTCTACTCATTTCACTTAGCATCCATTTATGTAACTCTCTTCAAGCCTCTCTGTATTCATCCTGCTGGTCATTTGTTCCAGAACAACAAAATTCCATAATATTCATATACCACAATTTACTCAGCATTTCTCCAATTTATGGGCATCCATTCAATTTTCAGTTTCTAGCCAATACAAAAAGGGCTGCCACAAACATTTTTGCACATATAGGTCCTTTTTCCCTCTTTAATGTCTCTTTGGAATATAAGCCCAGTAGTAACACTGCTGGTTCAAAGGGTCTGCATAGTTTGACAATTTTTTGATTTTAGTTCCAAATTGTTCTCCAGAATGGTTGGATCCATTCACAACTCCACCAATAATGCATTAGTGTCCCAGTTTTCCCCTATCCCCTCCAACATTCATCATTATCTTTTCCTGTCATCTTAGCCAATCTGACAGGTGTGTAATGGTATCTCAGAATTGTCTTAATTTGTATTTCTCTGATCAATAATGATTTGGAACACCTTTTCATATGAGTAGAAATAGTTTCAATTTCATTATCTGAAAATTGTTCATATCATTTAACCATTTATAAATTGGAGAATGGCTTGATTTCTTATAAATTTGAGTCAATTCTCTGTATTTTTGGAAATGAGGCCTTTATCAGAACTTTTAATTATGAAGATGTTTTCCCAGTTTATTTCTTTACTTCTAATCTTGTCTGCATTAGTTTTGTTTGTACAGGAATTTTATAACTTAATGTAATCAAAATTAATTCATTTTGCTTTCAATAATGTACTCAAGTTCTTCTTTGGTCACAAATTCCTTCCTCCTCCACAGATCTGAGAGGAAAACTATCCTATGTTCTTCTAATTTATTTATAATCTCATTTTTTATGCCTAGATGATGAATCCATTTTGATCTTATCTTGGTGTATGGTATTAAGTGTGGGTCAATACCTACTTTCTGTCATGCTAATTTTCCCAGCAGTTTTTGATCAAATAATACCTTCTTATCTCAAAAGTTGGAGTCTTTGGGTTTGTCAAATACTAGATTGCTATTGTTATTGACTATTTTGTCCTGTGAACCTAATCTATTCCACTGATCAACTAATCTATTTCTTAGCCAATATCAAATTGTTTTGGTGACCACTGCTTTATAATATAGTTTTATATCAGGTACAGCTGGGCCACCTTCATTTGATTTTTTTTTTTCATTAGTTCCCTTGAAATTCTTGACCTTTTTTTTTTTTTTTTTTGCAGATTTTAATTAAGTTTAGTGTTTGACTGGGGTGTTTTAATTTTTTTCTAGCTTTTTTACTTGTAAGCATAATTCATTGATTTTCTATTTCTCTATTATTATGCAAGTAGGCCTCTGAAGATATAAAATATCCCCTTATTACCACTTTGGCTGCATCCCACACAATTTGATATGTCATCTTATTATTGTCATTCTCTTGGGCAAAAATTATTAATTGTGTCTATGATTTGCTGTTTCACCCATTCATTCTTTAGGATGATATTATTTAGTTTCAAATTATTTTTTGATCTATTTTCCCCTGGCCTTTTAATGAATACAATTTTTATTGCATTGTGATCTGAAAATGATGAATTTACTATTTCTGCCTTTCTGCATTTGAATTTGAGGTCTTTATGTTCTAATATGAGCTGCCGAGAAGAAACTGTACTACTTTCTGTCTCCATTTAGTTTTCTCCAAAGATCTATCATAACTAACTTTTCTAGTATTCTGTTTACCTCTTTAACTTCTTTCTTATTTATTTTATAACTTGATTCATCTAGTTCTGAGAGTGCAAGGTTGAGATCTCCCACTATTATAGTTTTGCTGTTTATTTCTTCTTGCAGCTCTCTTAACTTCTTTAAGAATTTAGATGCTATATCACTTGGTGTAAATATGTTTAGTACGGATATTGCTTCATTACCTATGCTGCCCTTTAGCAAGATATAGTGCCCTTCCTTATCTCTTTTAAATAGATCAATTTTTACTTTTGCTTGATCTAAGTTCAGGATGACTACCCCTAATTTTTTTTACTTCACCTGAAGCATAGTAGATTCTGCTTCAGCCTTTTACCTTTACCGTATATGTATTGACCTGCTTCAAGTGTGTTTCCTGTAAACACCATATTGTAGGATTCTGGCTTTTAATCCAGTCTGCTATCTGCCTCTGCTTTATGGAGGAGTTTATGCCATTCACATTTATGGTTAAAATTACTAATTCTGTATTTCCCACCATATTGTTAACCCCAGGTTTTGATTTTAAGAGGCATTTGTCTTAAGGAAATATCAGGGAAAAATCCAGTTCACATACAACATCTACTAAATTCTTATCACTCTGTGTAGAATAACTTACAATATGAACTTTTTTTAATTACTTTATAGAAGCGTGCTTTCATTCATCTGCCCCAGGACTTAGACTATTCTAAACCTTACTATTAAAACCTGCAATTTAGGAATATCTGTAGTATAGATATATAGATAACATAACTTTTCAACTTCTACCAGGCAATTACATTTTTTTTGAGATTTCGCTTATTAATTGTGTCTATGATTTGCTTAAACCTTAAAGAAGTCTAATTTAGATTATCAAAATAAAACTTTTGACTTTGGTCCTATTCTCTTAAGTCTGAGCTTATTATATTATCCTCTTATCTACGTTCTCAAGCACTGAGAAGATTCTCTTCCTTTCCTTGAGGAAGGAATTTCTAAAATTTTAAGATTTAAAAATCTAAAAATTCTTAAAATTTCTCCAATTTTAGAGGTCCAGTGACTAACATCTCAGTGTATTTTAACCACTTAATATAAGGTAGCTTTTACAAATATTTAGCAAGAACAAAGCATATTTTCCCCCAGTTTCTAAAAGACATAAGCCTGTTATACCTTTCAGGAGTTGGGGAAAGAAGTAGGCTCAGATTATTAGTAGGCTAAAAAAATTAAACCTATTGTATATACATGGTCACATCAGATATTAAAATATAGACAGGTGGTTATAATTCTTTTGGAAGGAAAATTCACATCAGTGAAATAACAGGGGGGGAAAGGTATTAAAGAATTTAATTTTTTTCCAAAAATATGGAGAAAAATGATTAAAGGGATAGAGCCATAGCCCAATTTTATTGCTTATAATTGGAGATCTCCAATTTGACCTCTATTCATTAATCATAGCTGTTGGGATATATTGTTCAAATAATAATCAATTAGATCATTTTGTCATCTATAAATATTTCTCCATTTTTTCTTCAAGGATAACAGAAGAAAAACTGTCATAAATTTTGGTAGGAATAAAAACATAACTGCTTTTCCTGTTGCAGCACTTGTGTTATTCTCTTTCTACTTATCCCTTTGTGTTCTTCACAAAATTTTGTGCTGTTTTTACTCAGATCGTTTGTTATTGGAGAATAACCGTTTCTCTTAACTGATATAAGACTAGGAAAAATATGACAGTAACATATGATCATTGGAAACACTGAAAATTTAGGGCTAGAGATACATGTCTAGAAATCTCTTGGAAGCCAGATTCAATATAAATAAATAGGAAAAACTAAAAGCACAATAAAATAAATCTGCACTAAAATGGGGAGAAAAATCAAACAACTATATGCAATAACTTCAATGGGAAAGAGAGCTGAAAGAATAGATTGAAAGTATTTTATTCCTGTGAAGAAAAAAGGAGAGACACAGACAAAGATACAAACTGACAGGTAGATAGATGGTATACAAATTAAGAAAGAGTATTTTTTTTATTATATATATATATATTTTTTATAATATTATCCCTTGTATTCATTTTTCCAAATTATCTCCCCTCCCTCTATTCCCTCCCCCCGGTGACAGGCAATCCCATACATTTTACATGTGTTACAATATAGTCTAGAAACAATACATGTGTGTGAATATCATTTTCTTGTTGCACAATAAACTTTAGATTCTGAAGGTACATGTAACGTGGGCAGACAGATATTAGTGCTAACAATTTACATTCACTTCCCAGTGTTTCTTCTCTGGGTGTAGCTACCTCTGTCCATCATTGATCAACTGGAAGTGAGTTGGTTTTTTTTCTATGTTGAAGATTTCCACTTCCATCAGAATACATCCTCATACAGTATTGTTGTTGAAGTGTACAGTGATCTTCTGGTTCTGCTCATTTCACTCAGCATCAGTTGATTTAAGTCTCTCCAGGCCTCTCTGTATTCCTCCTGCTGGTCATTTCTTACAGAGCAATAATATTCCATAACCGTCATATACCATAATTTACCCAACCATTCTCCAACTGATGGACATCCATTCATCTTCCAGTTTCTAGCTACTACAAAAAGAGCTGCCACAAACATTTTGGCACATATATGTCTCTTTCCGCTCTTTAGTATTTCTTTGGGATATAAGCCCAGTAGTAGCGCTGTTGGGTCAAAGGGTATGCACAGTTTGATAACTTTTTGTGCATAGTTCCAGATTGCTCTCCAGAATGGCTGGATTCTTTCGCAACTCCACCAGCAATGTATTAGTGTCCCAGTTTTCCCACATCCCCTCCAACATTCATCATTATTTGTTCCTGTCATCTTAGCCAATCTGACAGGTGTGTAGTGGTATCTCAGAGTTGTCTTAATTTGCATTTCTCTGATCAATAGTGATTTGGAACACTCTTTCATGTGAGTGGATATAGTTTCAATTTCTTCCTCTGAGAATTGTCTGTTCATATCCTTTGACCATTTATCAATTGGAGAATGGTTCGGTTTCTTATAAATTAGGGTCAGTTCTCTATATATTTTGGAAATGAGACCTTTGTCAGAACCTTTGTTTTTAAAAATATTTTCCCAATTTGTTACTTCCCTTCTAATCTTGTTTGCATTAGTATTATTTGTACAGAAACTTTTTAGTTTGATGTAATCAAAATCTTCTATTTTGTGATCAATAATGATCTCTAGTTCTCCTCTGGTCATAAATTTCTTCCTCCTCCACAAGTCTGAGAGGTAGATTATCCTCTGTTCCTCTAATCTATTTATTATCTCCCTCTTTATGCCTAAATCATGGATCCATTTTGATCTTATCTTGGTATATGGTGTTAAGTGTGGATCCACATCTAATTTCTGCCATACTAATTTCCAGTTTTCCCAACAGTTTTTTCCGAATAATGAATTTTTATCCCTAATGTTGGTATCTTTGGGTTTGTCAAAGATTAGGTTGCTATATATGTACCCTTTTTTGTCCTTTGTATCTAATCTGTTCCACTGATCTACCGGTCTATTTCTTAGCCAATACCAAATGGTTTTGGTGACTGCTGCTATATAATATAGCTTTGGATCAGGTACACTTAGGCCACCTTCCTCTGAGTTTTTTTTTTTCATTAGTTCCCTTGCAATTCTCGACCTTTTATTCTTCCATATGAATTTTGTTGTTATTTTTTCTAGGTCATTGAAATAGTTTCTTGGGAGTCTGATTGGTATAGCACTAAATAAATAGATTAGTTTGGGGAGTATTGTCATCTTTATTATATTCGCTCGGCCTATCCAAGAGCTCTGAATGTCTTTCCAATTATTTAAATCTGATTTTATTTTTGTGGCAAGTGTTTTGTAATTTTTCTCATATAATTCCTGACTTTTCTTTGGTAGATGGATTCCCAAATACTTTATACTCTCAACATTTGTTTGGAATGGAATTTCTCTTTGTATCTCTTGCTGTTGCATTTTGTTAGTGATATATAAAAATGCCGAGGATTTATGTGGATTTATTTTGTATCCTGCCACTTTGCTGAAATTTTGAATTATTTCTAGTAGCTTTTTAGCAGAGTCTTTGGGGTTCTCTAAGTATACCATCATTGTTCTTTAAGAAATGACCAGCAGAATGAATACAGAGAGGTTTGGAGAGACATATTCATATAATCATAACTGATCCTATGAAATGAGCAGAACCAGGAGATCATTATACACTTCAACAACAATACTGTTTAGGATGTATTCTGATGAAAGTGGACATCTTGGACAAAGAGAAGATCTAATTCAGTTCCAATTGATCAATGATGGACAGAATCAGCCTCACCTAGTGAAGGAACACTAGGAAATGAGTGTAAATAATACTCCATAACATTCGTATACCAAAATTTACCCAAGCATTTTCCAATTGATTGGTATTGATTCATTTTCCAGTCTCTAACCACTACAAAAAGGGCTTCCACAAACATTTTGGCACATACAGGTCCCTTTCCCTTCTTTAGTATTTCTTTGGAATATAAGCCCAGTAATAGCACTGCTGGATCAAAAGTATATACAGTTTGATAACTTTTTGGGCATAATTCCAGATTGTTCTCTAGAATGGTTGGATTCGTTTATAACTCCACCAGCAATGCATCAATGTCCCAGTTTTCCTGCAATCCCTCCAACATTTATCATTATTTTTTCCTGTCATCTTAGCCAATCTGACAGGTGTATAGTGGTATCTCAGAGTTGTCTTAATTTGCATTTCTTTGATCAATACTGATTTGGAACACTCTTTCATATGAGTGGAAATAGTTTCAAGTGTCTGTTCATATCCTTTGACCATTTATCAATTGGAGAATGGTTTGATTTCCTATAGAGTCAAGTCTCTATATATTTTGGAAATGAGGACTTTATCAGAACTGTAGACATGCTTTCCCAGTTTGTTGCTTCCCTTCTAATTTTGCTTGCATTAGTTTTGTTTATACAAAAGTTTTTTAATTTGATGTAATCAAAATTTTCTATTTTGTGATCAATAATGATCTCTAGTTCTTCTTTGATCACACATTCCTTCCTCCTCCACAAGTCTGAGAAGTCAATTCTACTATGTTCCTCTAATTTATTTATAATCTCATTCTTTATGCCTAAATCATGGACCCATTTTGATCTTATCTTGGTAAATGGTGTTTAGTGTGGGTCTTTGCCTAATTTCTGCTATACTAATTTTCAGTTTTCCCAGCAGTTTTTGTCAAATAATGAGTTCTTAACCCAAAAGTTAGGATCTTTGGGTTTGTCAAACACTAGATTACTATTGTTAATGACTAATATGTCTTGTGAACCTAACCTATTCCACTGATAAACTAATCTATTTCTTAGCCAATACCAAATGATTTTGGTGCCTGCTGCTTTATAATACAATTTTAGATCAGGTACAACTAGGCCACCTTCATTTGATTTTTTTTTTCCATTAATTCCTTTGAAATTCTCTACCTTTTGTTCTTCCATATGAAGTTTGTTGTTATTTTTTTCTAGATCATTAAAATAGTTTCTTAGGAGTCTGATTGGTATGGCACTAAATAGATAAATTTAGGGAGTATTGTCATCTTTATCATATTTGCTCAGCCTATCCAAGAGCACTTAATATTTTTTCAATTATTTAAACCTGACTTTATTTGCATGGAAAGTGTTTTGTAATTTTGCTAATATATTTCCTGACTTTCCTTTGATAAATAGATTCTGAAATATTTAATGCTATCGACAGTTATTTTGAATGGAAATTCTCTTTGTATCTCTGGCTTTTGGATTTTGTTGGTGATGTATAAAAATGCTGAGGATTTATGTGGATTTATTTGTATCTTGCAACTTTGCTAAAGTTGTGAATGATTTCTAATAGCTTTTTAGTACAATCTCTGGGATTCTCTAACTATACCATCATATCATCTGCAAAGAGTGATAGTTGGTTTTCTCATTACCTACTGTAATTCCTTTAATCTATTTCTTGACTCTTATTGTGGAGGCTAGCATTTCTAATACAATATCAAATAATAATAGTGATAGTGGGCAACCTTGTTTCACGCCTGATCTTACTGGGAAAGGTTTTAGTTTTTCCCCATTACATGTGATGCTTACTGACGGTTTTAAATATATGTTCCTGACTATTTTAAGGAAAAGTATGAACCTAATGAACCTAAATATACAAAAATGTTTATAGAACATCTCTTTATGCTGGCAAAGAATTGGAAATTGAGGGGATGACTACAATTGGGTAGTGGCTAAATAACGTGTGGTACATGAATGTGATGGAGTATAATTGTGCTATAAGAAATCAAGAGCAGAATGATTAAAAAAGTCTAGAAATACTTACCTGAAATGATAGTGAGCAAAGTGTACAGAATCAGGACAATAGTATACATAATAATAGCAACATGCTGCAGATGTTCAACTTTGATAGATTTTGACCTTCTCAGCAATACAGTAATCTAAGACAATTCCAAGGGACTTGGAATCCACTTGCTAGCTACATCTAGATAATGAAATATGGAGTCTGAATGTAGATTGAAACATACTATTTTCACTTTGTTGCTTTTGTTGTTTTTCCTCATGGCTTTTGTTTTGATTCTTTCACAACATGATATATATATGAAAAAAAAATATATATATATATAAAACAATGAGAACAAAACTTTATAACAATGGGCTGGGGGGTAAATCTCTCAGCCCTGTACTTTGAAAGGTCTCTATTGCCTTGTGGCTCTTATTTCCTTATGCAAGGCAAACAAAAGATTACTTGGAAACCTAAATACAATTTCTGAAACTAGTATTTTTGAGAAACACTATCACATCAAGTAAATGTGTTATTTAATGGAATAAAAATTTAAATATTGTTAAAGTGGAATAGGGCTCACCTTTGTTCTTTTTTCTTCTGGTTGTTTTTCTAAGTTCTCATATTATCTTCTACTGTAGGGAATACCCATGATAAATAAATATATAGATGGATGGATGGAGGGAGGGATGGAGGGATCTGGATAGATGATACATAATAGATAAATGAGAAAGAAAGAGAGAGACAGAGAGACAAGACAGAGAGAGCAAGAGAGAGATTAGATATACAATTGTCAACTGGTCAATTTAGAAGTATCTCATACTTTGCAAACAGCTGTTATCATTACATAGCTATGAATTTTCCTTTCCTTGCCTTGTTCTTCTAAAGAGTTTCAAAGCTCCTGTCTCTTTTTTGAGAAAACATCTACATTTTCCCTTGCCTTTATCTGAAAAGTTCATCTCAGGTTAGTTTAATCTCTTCACAAGCTGGAAAAACCTACAAATCTACAAATTGGTTTTCATTAGCCAATTTCTTTCTGAGAGTTATTGCACAAACTAAGTACAAAGAATAACTATAATCAATAAACTTAGGGGAAAAAAAAGGAAAAATAGATTAAGAATAGGGAATGACTTCCTATAGAAGTTGGAATTCAGCTGTGATTTGAGGGAAACAGATATAGATTAGGAAGAATTATATTTCAGGGGTTCAGGATAACAACAAAAACTTTGATCATTAAAGGATAGAATGTCATGTATGAGGAACAGCTATGGGGCAGTGCATATCTGCACAATTAATATGAAGTAACCTTGGAGAAAGACTGAAGTCACTGCAAGGGTTATTCTGGCTGAAGAGGGAAATTCAGTAGGTCAGGACTTAAGAATATTATATTACATAGATTTGAAACCACAGCTAGTTGAATAGTCTTTTTGGAATATTCTTACAGTATCATTCAGTAGAAGTTATACAAAATCTATGAAGAGTTATCACCAAAAAAAATATAGATATCAGATTATTTCATGTCCTTATTATGGATCATTTTTGTGGTGTTATTATTAGGATGATGATAAAGTGTGTTTGACTTCAGAATTCAGGACTAAGTGTGCTATTACTGTCTTTCCTCCTTAAAATGTTGCAGAATTTCTCCTTCAGACTTTGTCAAATCCCAAGTTAATTTTCTTGAAAGTGGCAAACTGTGAGAGGCATGATAGAATTGAAATGTATTTATTCAACTGAATCTAAATAGCAAGTGGACCTGGGGGAATTCCTTTTGAGTGGGTGAGAAGTGATTAGAAAAGAGATATTAACCCAAAAGGCCCTTTATTCTGCTTGCTAGAATGGTTATGATCATGGAATGGACTAGTAAGATAAATTTGCGATAATTTACCCTATAGGCACTCCCACAAAATAATAATAACATGCCCCCTGAAGCCCTAGCAGCCAAATGCAACTCCAATATATGGCAGATACTCAATGGAAAAAATGAAGGATGATAGCAGATAAAAAAAATTCACTGAAAAAAGGGAAAGGACTTCAGACAATTAAAAGGAATGCCAAGCAGAGAGGGGGAGTGAATAGTTGTTCAAAGGTATGGCCATAAGTAAGAATCCAGTAAGAACATTCCCAGACATGTATGAGTTGTCATAGGTAATAGTCTCTTTTACATCACTAGCATGATTTCTTAAATCTCAATGCATGAAAGATAGATTTTTCTCTTACTGTTTACTTTCAATGATATCCTAACATATATACAACTATTTTTAACATTCAACATCAATAGCAAAAAGCTGGCTCCAGTTTATGTTTCCATTTCCTTCAACTAATATACCCCTTCATGCAATCTTTGGTTCTACAAAATGTTACTCTTGGTATTCCTCACACACATTGCATCTAGCATCTTCATGTATATTCATAGACTATCTTCTCTATATAGAATACTCTCCACCTCTCAGAATCATTAGTCTCCCTCAAAATTCAGGTCAAACTGCACCCCCTTCAGAGGCTCTTTCTGATATTTTATTCTACTGACAGGCATACATGTAACCTCCATTAATAGAATGTAAGATAGTGGTTAGTAGAATGTAAGATAGTGGGGATGGTAATATTTCATTTCTGACTTTGTATCCTCAGGTTTGATAACATGACAGGTATGTACTATATGCTTGTTTAATAATAATAATCATTATAATTATTATTACCTTCATTTATAGTTCCTGAGATTTGGGAAGAGGATGTAGTGAATGTAATTCTGAGTTACATTTACAAAACTTTGATAAAGAAACATTCCAAAATGAATCTGGAGGATAGAAATGTATGCAGCATTATTTCATCTGCACTTTTTTTGCAGCACTTTTTGTGACACTTAATAGCCAATGAAATATATTCATAGCTGTCCAATTTATTAGACAATATTTTAATTCCTTTCCATTCAATTTGCTTGCCGATGAATCTATTTATCTCCTTTCCATTTTTGAATTACAAGAGAAAAGAAAAAGTGGGCTAGTACAGAAAATTTCAACTTGTAGAATTTAACAGAAGCTAAAATAGAGCAATAGTAGGAAAAGCTAAGGTGTCAGCTTCTTTTGTTAAATTTAGGGCAAACAATATTGGGGTAACAAGGATTATTGCCTGCTAGAGGAAAACTGTGCACTTGATTACAAATTGATGTTTAAGTTGGCACTGAAAAATGAAAGTAGAAGAGTCATTTTAGACCCTGAATTCTAAGGAACAGTTCCAGGGCCTGTGATGAATGAATAAAGGAGAAAAGTACGCAATGGATTTGATCCCCAGAAATATATTGAAAGAAATTGTTTAATGATTCAATTATCAAAAGAGCTTTGAAAATCAGATTACAAAAGGATCCAGTAATGAATATGGGAATAAAGATCCATAAAATAAAAGGTTTTATAAGACAATACAAGGGAAAAGTGAAATTTTATTTTCTAGGCTCCAGCTAAGTATTTCTGATTATAGGAAGATACAATGGGACTACACAAGATTAATTTGAATATTTCTCAATGATAACAGAAGATAAGTGTAAAGGCTATCGGCAATCATTGGTCATTTATTTCATTTTTCGTAGAATGGATTAAGGATGGCACTGATTCATTGAGAAACCATTTAATGAGCATCTACTATATATCTAGTGCTGTCTTAGACATTGGCAAATAAAAATAAAAGAGTCCCTGGTCTTATTTAAAGCATAGGTCTATGGAAAGAAAATAAATAGCACATATATGCAAATAAGTAAATATTCAAAATATATATTTAAAATGCAAAATAATTTGGGAATTAGAAAACACTAAAATCCGTGGCCATAACACCACATTTTATGTGGAAGGCAACATTTGAACCAAGATAAGGATTCTAAAAGGGGAAGAACATATACAAGGCATGGGGACAACCTCATGAAGGTAGAGGCAGCAGATCTGACAGCAAGCCAGTTATTATGGTTACATTGCTGATGTTGGGCAAGGGAAGATTCAGATTCACATCTTGACTTAGATACTATCTAGCAGGGCAGCTATAGGCAAACCATGTAGCTTCTCTTGGACTTAGTTGGAACATCATTAAACCTCTAAATTCACTATCTTATAAACTGATTTGAGCCTTAGACAAAGACTTTTAGAAAAAAAGGAATTTAAACAGGTAGATACTTAGACAAATGTGTTACTGAAGAAGGTGAGTAAACAAATACAGAAAGAGCTTAACAAAGTCACAGTATAGAAAAAAAAATCTGGTTAGCCAGCAAGAGGAATAACATAAAATTGGAAAAATAGACTGAAGACATCCATATTGAATGACAGAATATGAAGGTTTTATTTAGTCCTGGAAGTAATTAAGATGTACTGAAGACATTTAAAAAGTACCTTAACATGTTTATACTTGTATTTTAGCAATCAGATAAAATGTAGAAAAGTTTCATATTATTACTACTGTTACTACCCCTACAATTGTTAAACAAAAAAGATAAATATAGATAGACAATAATGGGTCATAGTTAACAGTGTATTGATTTTCATGAAACAAAATACAATGTGAATATTAACTATATGCTCCTCCTCACTGTTCAATTTTTTTTTTGCTCATATCTATGCCTTTGAAACTTAAGAACATGTAATACAAAAAATAAGCTATGCTTGGATGCAGCATATTGTGTTCATGATAGTTGGCACTTTCATTGTTAAAAGTATTTGAAAAATTGTGGAACATTGTTCATAGCAATTAAAATAAATCTCACTAACTGCAAGGTTATTCTGACACTTTCAAAGACTATATTGTTCTTTGTACTACTGTACAATTTTCCTCATATATTATTTCATTTTCATGTATAAAAGTTAGAAACAATGGAAGATGTTAAAATATCTAAACTATTTACTATGTAATGAGTTTCTCACAAATGCACCATGATTAAAAAAAAATAATAAAGCACAACTACTCTAATAGACCATCTAATAGATCATACTTCTTTGTTATTAACAAGTCAGTAAGTAAGCATTTATTTATTTATTTATTTATTTGTTTGTTTAATGATTAATATATGCCATACTTGCATAGTTAAATGCTTGGAGCAGATACCAAAAAAAAAAAAAAAAAAAATCCCCTGTCTTCAAGGTGCATATATTCTACTAAAAAAACAATTTATTCACACATACTTGATTCAAAATGAATAAAAAGTAAATACACAATAATTACAAGGGATGATGAACATTTGAAAATAGAGTTATCAGGAGCAATCTCATGGTTGACATCACAAGAACTGAACCCTGTAACAGTACTAAGGCTGGAAAGTCTCAGAGGTAAGATAGGAGAACATAGATTGACATGTTTAACTTCTTTTTTCTCAGTATTATTGTGGCACCTTAGCTTAGTTCTCAATCTTATTATGTATATTTCCACTATCCATGTTTAACATTCCATTATGAATACCATTTAAAAATCTATTTTTAGGGTGGTGGAGCCAAGATGGTGGAGAAGATACAGGAGAATTTGTAAACTTCCTTCTTCCCTCAATACCAACTAGTTAAATCAGCCTCAAAAATAACGCTGGACTGATAAAACCCGCAAGGATTAGAAGCACAATTTACCAGTGAGAGAACTGGGAATTTCAACAGAAAAGGTTGATTCCAAGGGGAAAAAAAAAAAAAAAAAAGATCAGCATTGACAGGATTGCACACTGTGTCAAACGGGCTGGGGAGAACTCTGGGATCAGAGAAGCCACTGAGATAGAGGAATCTGGCAAATGCTGATACTCTACTCTGCTAATAAAACAAACAGATCATAAGAAAAATCAAGCTACTTTAAAATATAAAGCCAGATCTTAGATTCACCCCAATCCAGAAGTGGCCTAGCACCAATCTCAGGACAGCTGTGCAGCCACCTTCTGTTGTCCAGGGCTTTTCCTTGGGGCAGTTAAGAACAGTGCAGGGCATAGCCCAGGGCAGCCTCTAATCCACATACTGCAGAGGTCAGCCTGAGGCAGTGGAATTCTAGCAGCAGTGGAACTCCCAGAGAAGCAGAACCTCCAAAGCAGGGACAGACACTTCCGGTTTGAGTGCAGGGGCTTTTGTGTCAGCTGCTAATATGCACGGCCCCCCAGAAGGCTTTGGCTGGGGTTTATGATGCTTTCACTGTTCAGCCTTAAAGCTCAGAGCAGTTTCTGGGCTACACAGTGGGGTTCCTCACTGGGCATTCCTCCCAGTGCAGTAGAGCTAACCAGCTCTGAAGCATTTCTGGGGAGGAGGGAGGAGAACTCTCTCACAGAGCTCTCTCTCAGCCCAGACATAGGACTGCTGCATCCTATCCCCAGTCTGGGAGGAAGTTGATAAATTTCTTACCTCAAGGGCAGACCCCACCCAGAGAGTGTTAACAGTGAGTAAGAAGCTGAAGAGAATGATTGATACCTTCTATACAGAGAAAGATCAGATATCCAACCCCGAGGAGGCGAACAGCAGAGAGTCTCCAGATAATATCCTAAAGGGGAATGATACCTGCCCCCCATCACATAACTTTCTCCTAGAAGAGACTATTAAAAAGTTAAGAAAGTATGAAGAAAAATGGGGAAAGGAAAGAGAAGGTATGATAGAGAATAACAACATCCTGAAAATTGAGTTGGAAAAAATAAAGAATTCACAGGAGGTGCAGGGAAACAAAATTTGGGAATTATAAAAGGTTAAAAAAATCACAGGAAAGTAGGATTTCTGAATTGGAAACGATAAAAAAAAATTCCCAAGAAAAAGGATCAGTGATTTCGCAAAAGAAAATAAATCACTTAAAAAAAAAATAATAATGAAATGGAAAAAAATTCAACAGAGCAAAATAATTCATTTAAAAACTCAATTGGACATATACAAAAAGAATTTAAAAAATGGGAATGAAGAAATAACTAATTAAAAATCAGGACTGAACAAATAGAAATGAATGATTCATTGAGAAACCAAGACTCAGTCAAAAAAAAAAAAAAAAAAAAAAAAAAAACCCTAATAAATAAATAAATAAAAATGAATAGCTGGAGAATAATGTCAAATATTTACTGGGAAAATCTATAGACCTGGAAAATAGATTTAGGAGAGATAATCTGAGGATCACTAGGACTTCCCAAAAATTATAGAGAAAAAAGAGCCTAGATTCTATTTTACAGGAAATCATCAAAGAGAACTGTCCAGAGATAATAGAAACAGAAGGGAAAACAGACATTGAAAGATTCATCAAACACCTTCTGAAAAAGATCCTAAAAAAAGAACTCCACGGAACATAGTGTCTAAAGCTGCAGAACTACCAAACTAAGGAAAAAATATCAAGGTGCCACAATAGGGGTCACTCAAGATCTGGCTGCCTCCACATTAAAGAATCAAAGTGCCTGGAACCTGATATTAGGAAAGGCAAAAGAACAAGGATTGCAACCAAGAATAAACTACCCAGCTCCCAGCTAAGTTTAGCATTTTCTTCTAAGGAAGAAGATGGTCATTTAATGAAACAGGAATTCCATTTGTTTCTAAGAAAAAAAACAGACTTAAACAAAAAATTTGACCTACATCCACAAGACTCAAGAGAAGCAGAAAAAGGTAAAAAGAATTCTTGAGAACTGTTATCTCTGTTGTGGATATACAGAAAGTCCACATGGATAATTTGATTGTACTGATATAACATAAAAAGGGAAGTAGTACAGGGAAGGGGATAGTATTAGAAAAAGGGAAAGGAGTGATAAAAAGAGGGAAAGTACATCCGAAGAAGAGGCATAGAAATCTACCACATCTGAGGGAATTTAGAGAAGGGGGGAAACATTGGGTGAATCTTACTCTCATCAAAGTAGGCTCAAAGAGTAAATAATTGACATATTTGTTTTTCAGGGAATTCTCTCTCACCTCTTTATAAGGGGGAGAGGAAAAGAGGAAAGGAAAAGGGGAATAAGAAAATGGTACAAGAAAGGGGAAGGGACTTATAAAGAGGGGAGAGGGATACTAAAAAGGGAGGGCTGTGCATCACAAGTGGGGTCCATAAATTCAATGCTGAGGAAGGGGTTTAGGAGGGACAAGGGAACAAAAGCATAATCAGGAGATAATATGATGGCAGGAAATATAGAATTAGTAATTTTAACTGTAAATATGAACGGGATAAACTCTCCCATTAAAAGGAGGCAGATAGCAGACTAGATCAAAAGTCAGAACCCTACAATATGTTGTTTACAGGAAACACACTTAAAGCAGGGAGATGCATACAGAGTAAAGGTAAAAGGTTAGAGCAGAATCTATTATGCCTCAGAGGAAGCCAAAAAACCAGGGGTAGCCATCCTTATCTCAGATCAAACAAAAGCATAAATTGATCTGATTAAAAGAGATAAGAAAAGAAACCATATCCTGCTAAAAGGTAGCATAGAAAATGAAGGCATATCAATACTAAACATATATGCACCAAGTGGTATAGCATCTAACTTCCTAAAGGAAAAGTTAAGAGAGTTGCAAGATAAAATAGAGAGCAAAGTATAATAGTGGGAGATCTCAACCTTGTACTCTCAGAATTAGATAAACCAAACCACAAAACAAATAAGAAAGAAATTAAAGTGGTAAATAGAACATTAGAAAAACTAGGTATGATAGATCTTTGGAAAAAACTGAATGGTGATAGAAAGGAGTATACTTTCTTCTCAGCAGTTCATGGAACTTATACAAAAATTGGCCATATATTGGGACATAAAGATCTAAAAATTAAATGCAGTAAGGCAGAAAGAGTAAATTCCTTCTTCTCCGTTCCCAATTCAATAAAAACTACATTCAATAAGAAGTTAGGTGTAAAAAGACCAAAAAGTAATTGGAAACTAAATAATCTCATCTTTAAAAATGACTGGGTGAAACAACAAATTATAGAAACAATTAATAATTTCACCCAAGATAATGACAACGATGAGACATCATACCAAAATTTGTGGGATGAAGCTAAAGTCGTAATTAGGGGAAATTTTTTATCTTTAGAGGCTTATTTGAATTAAATAGAGAAAGAGAAGATTAATGAATTGGACCTGCAACTTAAAAGGTAGAAAAAGACCAAATTAAAAACCGCCAACCAAAAGCTAAACTTGAAATACAAAAATTAAAAGGAGAAATCAATAATGTTGAAAGTAAAAAACAAACAAACAAACAAAAAACCTAAGAGTTGGTTTTATGAAAAAAACCAATAAAATAGATAAATCTTTGGTAAATCTGATCAGAAAAAGAAAAGAGCAAAATCAAATTGTTAGTCACAAAAATGAAAAGGGGGATCTTGCCACCATTGAAGAGAAATTAGAGAAATAATGAGTTACTTTGCCCAACTTTATGCCAATAAATTTAATAACTTAAGTGAAATGGATGACTACCTCCACAAATATAAGCTTCCTAGATTAACAGAGGAGGAAGTAAATTGCTTAAATACTCCCATTTCAGAAAAAGAAATAGAACAAGCTATTAATCAACTCCTCAGGGAAAAATCCCCAGGACCAGATGGATTTACATGTGAATTCTATCAAACATTTAAAGAACAGTTTGCCCCAATGTTACATAAACTATTTGAAAAAATAGGGGATGAAGGAGTTCTACCAAACTCCTTTTATGACACAGAGATGGTATTGATACCTAAACCAGGTAGGTTGAAAACTGAGAAAGAAAATTATAGACCAATCTCCTTAATGAATATTGATGTTAAAATCTTAAATAAGATATTAGCAAAAAGACTTCAGAAAATCATATCCAGGATAATACACTATGATCAAGTAGGATTTACACACGGAATTCAGGACTGGTTTAATATTAGGAAAACTATTAGTATAATTGACCATATTAATAATAAAATTAATAAAAAGCATATGATCATCTCAAAAGATGCAGAAGAGGCATTTGATAAAATTCAACATCCATTCCTACTAAAAATGCTTGAGAGTATAGGAATAAATGGACTATTCCTTAGAATAATCAGGAGCATATATTTAATACCGTCAGTAAGCATAATATGTAATAGAGATAAACTGGATCCTTTCCCAGTTAGATCAAGAGTGAAACAAGGTTGCCCACTATCACCATTACTATTCAATATTGTATTAGAAATGTTAGCCTTGGCAATGAGTCGAGAAAGTGATTAAAGGTATAAGAGTAGGTAATGAGGAAATCAAACTGTTACTCTTTGCAGATGATATGATGTTATAGTTAGAGAACCCCAGAGATTCTAATAAAAAGTTATTAGAAATAATTCACATTTTAGCAAAGTTGCTGGATAAAAAATAAATCCACATAAATCCTCAGCATTTTTATACATCACCAACCAAATGCAACAGCAAGAGATACAGAGAGAAATTCCATTCCAAACAAATGTTGAGAGTATAAAATATTTGGGAATCCATCTACCAAAGAATAGTCAGGAATTATATGAGAAAAATTACAAAACACTTGCCACAAAAATAAAGTCAGATTTAAATAATTGGAAAGATATTCAGTGCTCTTGGATAGCCCAAGCGAATATAATAAAGTTGACAATACTCCCTAAACTAATCTATTTATTTAGTGTTATACCAATCAGACTCCCAAGAAACCATTTTAATGACCTCGAAAAAATAACAACAAAATTCATATGAAAGAATAAAAGGTCAAGAATTTCAAGGAATTCCTGAAAAAAAAAATGTCTAGCTGTACCTGAACTAAAGCTATATTATAAATCAGGAGTCACCAAAACCATTTGGTATTGACTAAGAAATAGACTAGTTCAGCAGTGGAACAGATTAGGTACACAGGACAAAATAGGGTACAACTATAGCAAACTAGTGTTTGACAAATCCAAAGATACCAACATTTGGGATAAAGAATGAGACCATAAATAGATTAGAGGAACAGAGGATAGTCTACCTCTCAGACCTGTGGAGGAGGAAGGAATTTATGACCAAAGGAGAACTAGAGATCATTATTGATCACAAAATAGAAGATTTTGATTACATCAAACTAAAAAGTTTCTGTACAAACAAAACTAATGCAAACAAGATTAGAAGGGAAGTAACAAATTGGGAAAATATTTTTACATTTAAAGATTCTGATAAAAGCTTCATTTCCAAAATATATAGAGAACTGACTAATTTATAAGAAATCAAAGCATTCTCCAATTGATAAATGGTCAAAGGATATGAACAGATAATTTTCAGATGATGAAATTGAAACTATTTCCTCTTATATGAAAGAGTGTTCCAAATCACTACTGATCAGAACAATGCACATTAAGACAACTCTGATGTACCACTACACACCTGTCAGATTGCCTGGAGAGCAATCTGGAACTATGCCCAAAAAGTTCTCTAACTGTGCATACCCTTTGATCCAGCAGTGCTACTACTGGGCCTATATCCCAAAGAAATACTAAAGTAGGGAAAGGGACCTGTATGTGCCAAAATGTTTGTGGCAAGTCTTTTTGTAGTGGCTAGGAACTGGAAAATGCATGGATGTCCATCAATTGGAGAATGGTTGGGTAAATTATGGTATATGAATGTTATTGAATATTATTGTTCTGTAAGAAATGACCAGCAGGATGAATACAGAGAGGTTTGGAGAGACTTACATGAAGTGATACTGAGTGAAATGAGCAGAACCAGAAGATCACTATACACCTCAACAACAATAGTATATGAAGATATATTCTGATGGAAGTGGATATCTTCAACATAAAAAAGATCCAACTCACTTCCAGTTGATCAATGATGGACAGAAACAACTACACCCAGAGAAGCAACACTGGGAATTGAATGTAAACTGTTAGCACTACTGTCTTTCTATTCAGGTTATTTATACCCTTGGAACCCAATTCTTAACGTGCAATAAGAAAATATGATTCATACACATATATTGTTTCTAGGTTATACTGTAACACATGTAAAATGTATGTGATTGCCTCTCATGTAGGGGAGGGAGTAGAGGGAGGGAGGAGAAAATTTGGAAGAATGAATACAAAGGATAATGTTATTAAAAAAAACTATTTTCAAAAATTACTTTAGTAGAGGCTCATCCTTTTAACATCAGGGTTTATCCAGGCATGCTATACTTTAGTGGAACATGGAATATCATCATTATTGAAGAAGTAAAGCCATCCAAAGAGAAAAGAAAAGTTAATTGATGGGCATGAGTCAAATGAAGGATTATAATTACAAAGTATCTTCAGAAAACAAACAAAAATATATTATCAGAAAGGTAGGCATGACCTAAAAGGGAAATAATTTATTTTGACAGAGAGAAAAAAATATATAAATAATGGGCAAACAGCATATTGAAAAATCTAGAGGTCTGAAACATATTGGTTGGACCCCTACCACCACCAATGGATAATGTATGGTGAGACACAGACAATAAATAGCCAAGCAGGATAAGAAGAAAGTATTCTTAATGGTAGAATTGTAGCTTTATCAAAATGTTAATGTATGTAAGTCCAGTGAAGTCCCTACTGGGGCAATCTTAGCACAAATAATATTGCCATCAAATTATATTTCTAATAGTCATCCCCTTGTTTACAGGTCTTATGTATAAAAGAAAAAGAAATGCATTAGGAAATGTGTCTTATTCACACATTTTTAGAAAAGTTAAGGTACTCAGGTGTTTTATTTGTATTGAATATATTTCTATTTAAACTTATTTTGTTTTTTTTATTTAATGAAAAATAAATGGGAGCCTGAAGAGCTAAGTTGTTTAATTACAGGCCTGCTATTTATTCATGAAAGAATAATGAACTATTATTATTATTCTTTCAAATAATTTTTTTACGTATACATAGCACTAAGATTTATAAAATACTCCCTCAAGACAACTCTATGAGGTAAAAAATAATTCATATATTATTATTTCCAAATTTAGAGATAAAGAAACTCTGGGTTGGTGCATTTGCTTTTGAAATGACAATATGAGCATAGTTCAGTAACCCCAATAATTGATCATCTTGCATGCTTTTTCTCTTCAAATTATCTTACTTTTATTTATATATGTACATATTATATTACCTTTGAATAATGTAAGCTATATGAGGAGAAGCTACTTAGAAATGAGATAGGTTGGCCATGCAATAAAAATCAGTAAAAGTAGGACTGATCCAGTATACTCCCACACATATTAAAAGAAATAGAGAAAGGCTACCAAAATGTTCAAGATATCTTCTGTGGTGAATTTACTAGAAGACATGGACAATAATTTCATTGGACAAGAAGACTTTCTATTCTCTATTTGAAAAATCAGTATCTACACTAGATATTAATTCATTGAATCATCCAATTATTGTGGTGCATAAATAGGAAACACGTACATATACAAATGTAGAAAAATATGCACAATATAAATATGTACGTACATATTTGCAAACAGTGAGTGTTTTCATATATGGCAAACTTTGTATTTAAAAAAAAAAACATTCACCATTAAAGCTCCTATGCTTGTACCATAGTCTTATAACTTACAAAATGTATTACAAAGAAAATTACAAAGGAAAAACTCATCATCCTGGCTTTATTGTGTCTATAATTTTAATTTCCCTTACTGTTTGCCTGCAATTGAAACTCGGTAAATTTATATAGGAAAGAATAATTGGATCATTATGACGTAAATAACAGTTATAAAGAGCAGTCTTTTAAATTATTCATAAGGTATCATCCTTATAGTGTCAGCTTTAAATTAGTAGTTCTGTTTAATTACAATACTAAGTCTATACATGCATATAGGACAGGTTAAATTAAATAACCTTTGCTGAAGCCTGATATAAAATAATTGCTTTAACCTTGGTGTATTTCCTATGGTTTGCTTCTCTTATCTAATAATTCACATTAAGTGTGTTTCCAATAGCCTGTCTATTGAATCTTTACCCCCATTTCCAGAATTCCTGGAGGCTATTCTGAGAGAGGAGTTGGTAAATTGGGCTACTGAGACACAGTGTAAGACACTGATAGACAAATGACTGTTCTCTGGTTATTTAAGTTTCAGTCATTTCAGATATCTAACGCAAAAATATCCAGTGCCTATCTTTAAGTACAAATAGAAGTGTAACAATTAGAGGAGTAAAGTTGTGATTTGGGGTTTACAAATTCATATGCAAAATACAATTAATATATACTTCCAAAAGCATATGTATTTATGTGTATCTGTACATTAGGAGGAACATATATATATATGAATGATATACATATACATGTGTGTATATAGATATATAAATATAGGTAACACTCATCAGTGTATATGCATTGAAAATGTGTATATGTATTATGCATATGTATAATTCATCATGTTTTATGTGTGTGTGTTCATGTATTTTCACCTGATATTGATGCTTTTTAAATCAGTATGACAGCATGTTCACTTTCAGATGAAAGTGTTCCTAGTATTCCAGTTGACTTTACTATAGGCTGTATCTAAAAGTCTATAAGCAAGTTCATGTTATTATAAAACATATCTTTTGTTACATCTCCCAGAAAACCTTAAGGCATCTCAATAATTTCCTGTCTGGAGATAAAACCAAGATGGCAGAGTAAAGGCAAGAACTTGCCTAATCTCTCCCCCAACCAATTCAAATTACTTTAAATAATGACTCTAAACAATTTTTTTGAGTGTTAGAATACTTAAAATGACAGAGTGGAACATTGTTCAGCTTAAGACAACAAAGAAGGTCAGCAAACATATATATGTATGTGTATATATATATATATATATAATATATTTATATATGTATATATATAAAATATATATATACATATATATGTATATATGTATATATTTTATATATACTATAAATAATTAATACTATATTTATAAAAAATATATATACACATATAGTTATATATGACACTAGGGTGAGTGGGAATAAAACATGTAGTTCTGGTGCAGGTTGTAGCAGAGCACAGTACTGGCCCCAGCCCCAGTACCATACCAGTAAAGCAGAAACAATATTAGAACTGGCATTTTCAAGGCCTCTCAGTTCAGAGACACCAAAGAGGGCTTGAAAGGTCAACAAAAAAAGATCTATGGCAAACTCATGAGTCCCAGTGTGCAATCCCAGTGCAGACCATCCAAGGACAGATATGGGCCAGCAGCAGCCCAAGCACTAGCAAGGCGGGATTCTGTTGCTTTTATACACTAGAACTACTAGAGCTACAATAGGGCAGGGACACTCAGAACAATTCAAAGGCATAAAAAAGAGCTTGTGAACAGGTCCCTAGAAACATCTCTGAAAACAAGTGCACAAACTAATAAAGCTTGCGATAATACACCTCCCACCCTAGAAACAGCCCTATTTATCAAAGAGTCAAATGCCAAATAATAGACTAGGAAAATGAGCAGAAAACATCAAAAAAGTTTCTGACCATTGAAAGTTACTAGGGTGACAAGC
Source organism: Sminthopsis crassicaudata (assembly GCF_048593235.1). Lineage (NCBI taxonomy): Eukaryota > Metazoa > Chordata > Mammalia > Dasyuromorphia > Dasyuridae > Sminthopsis > Sminthopsis crassicaudata. The sequence continues at coordinate 211,227,029 of NC_133617.1, read as the reverse complement.
AAGATCAAAACACTCAGAAGATGATAACAAAGGCAAGGTTCCTACATCCAAAACCTCTAAGAAAAAAAAAAAAAAATCTCAGATTATAGAATAACTTAAAAGGGATTTTGAAAATCAAGTAATAAAGATAGAGGAAATATTAGGAAAATGTTTGAAAGCAATGAAAAAGGAAAAATATAAAAAGATAATGAGGAAAATAATGCCTTAAAAAGCAAAACTGGCCAATTAAGAAAGGAGGTACAAAAGATCATTATGGAAAATAATTTCTTAAAAAATCAGAAATGAGCAAATGGAGGTTGATGACTTTATGAAAAATCAAGGTAAAACAAAGCAAACCTCCCCGAAATGAAAAAATAGGAAAAAAAATGGAATATATCTTTAAAAAAAAAAAAAAAACTGACCGTGAAAATAGATTCAGGAGAAGTACTTTAAAAATGATCAGTCTATATGAAAGCCATGATCAAAGAAAAAACAAAAGAGCCTGGATATCATCTTTCAAAAAATTAACAAGGAAAGATATCCTTATATTTTAGAACCAGAGGTTAAATTGAAATTGAAGGAATCTGCTGATCACCTCCTGAAAGAGATCCCAAAATAAAAATTCCCAGGAATTTTTAGCCAAATTTTGAAACTCCCAAATCAAAGAGAAAATATTGAGAGCAATAGAAACAAAAGAAAACAAACAAACAACAACAACAAAACACAATTCAAGTATAATGAAGCCACAATCAGAATAACATAAGATTTAGCAGTTTCTATATTAAAGGATTAGAGGGCTTGGAATATATTTCAGAAAGAAATGGAGCTAGAATTACCTACCTAGCAAAACTGAGTATAATCCTCCAGAGGAAAAGATGGATATTTCGGATATTTAATGAAATAGAGGATTGTCAGGGCATTCATGATGAAAAAACTAGAGCTGAAAGAAAAATATGATTCTCAAATGCAGGACTATGGAGAAACATAAGGTAACCAAGAAAGTGATATTGATATCATAAAAACCAAGAAGTTTCTCTGATAATCCTTCATTTCTCAAACAGAGGGGACAGAATCAAATTTATTAAAAAAAAAAAAAAAAAAGAGTCCTGTCCCAATTGATAAATGATTAAAAAACATGATCTAGGTCCAAAGGACTATAAATTTATGCATATCTTTTGACCTAACAATAACACTACTATAGATGATTAGCAAAAGAGATTTTAAAAAAGGAAATACATATGTATATATGCATATGGTTAATGTTTATCATTTATATATATAGTTCATATAGATCATTTTGCTTTTTAATATACATACACACATATATGTATATATGTGTGTGTATATATATATATATATATATATATATATATATATATATATATATATATATATATATATATATATATATCTCAGCTCTCCTCTCAGGGCAAGAAAATGAAAATGGAAATTAAGAAAATGCCCATCAATTTGGCAATGGAGAATTATGATATGTATTTGTGATTTAATATTATTATTCTATGAAAAATGATGAACAGGATGCTATCAAAAAAGAAAAAAACAAAAACAAAAACCTAGAAAGTCCTCCATGAACTCAAGCAAAGTGAAATGTACTGTATATAAAGTATCTTCTGGAATGATCTGGAAAGCTGTAAATAACTTCACTATTTTCAGCAGTACAATGATACACACATTCATACACAGAGAAAGAACTAATAAAGCATTCTCATTCTCTCTCTCTCTCTCTCTTTCTCTCTCTCTTTCTCTCTCTCTCTCTCTTTCTCTCTCTCTCTCTTTCTCTCTCTCTCTCTCTCAACTTAATTTTTCTTAAGGGTTTTTATTTCAATAGGGTGGGAGATCAATATTTTCTTTCACAATATGACTTTTATCAATTTTTTTTTTTTTTTTGTAACTTCCCATGTAGTTTCTTAATGGGGAATGGGGGTGGAGATAAGAGAGAAAACCTGGTACTCAACAGTTTAAAAAATGTTTTAGATGTAACTATGAAAATATTTTAAAATAAAAAAATAATTATATGATATAAATTATAAAAATAAATAAATGAAAAAGAAAAAAGAAAAAAGAATTCCCATTTGTTCAGTGTCTGTCATTCATCAAAAAACTTGTGACGCTATTTCTAATAATTTCTTAACAGATATCATTTACTAAAGTACAATTTTACTTAAGGAAGAATATTTTATATGCATAACTTCCTAAAAATTACAATTTTTAGGAGCTAGAAGAAAAATTGCGAAAAAAAATTTATTCTGAACAAACCTCTACTCAAGAAAGATTCAAAAAAAAAAAAAAAATTAGAAATGGAAGGGACTTTATTGTCAGGTTTCCCTAATTTATATTTCTAAATGATTGCATTATGTTACATGTGATCTTTGAAAATTTTCTAATAAAGAAAAAACTGCTACTCTCAAAGCAACCCATCCAACTGTTAGTTCTCATTGTTAGGATTTTTTTCCCCTGAAATTATGACTAAATTTTCTCTTGACCACTTTTACTGCTAACTCTTGTTGGCCCATTGATGATCAATCAGAATATATTTAATTCTTCCACATTCACATTATACTCCTTCAAATACTTGACATATATAAAGTTTATGAAATTATATATTAGAGTTTGTAGAAAAGTATATAACACAGAATGCTATAAACAAAAATCAATATTAAAAAGGAGAGATGTCAGTTGACTTAAAAAAATCTTCCTAGAAGAAAAATAATCCTGTGAGGAAGAAAAAGAAGAATCTAGGGAAACCGGTTTTGTTTTATTTTCTCTGTACTAGAGCCCTCTAATACATTAAGATTTTAAAAATAAATATGAAAGAGGCAAAAAAAGATTCCAAACCAAATATGAATAGAAAAAAATTTTGAGGAAATATTTAAGGATGAAATTCAGAAGATTAAAGCCAGGAATGAGAGAAGCCTAAGGGACAAAACAGAAAAGTTTTTTGTTTTTTTTGTTTGTTTGTTTGTTTGTTTTTGGGGGGTCAAGAACACAGAAGACATAAACCATTGCTTGGGGTAAATAGGAATAATCAGAACATTACTCTTCTTATGTCTATATTACAAGGATCTTTGTTTTCACTAGTAAAAGTCAATCCCTTTAAAATTTCAAAGATAATCTTGAAAATTTACTATATACAAAATTATAATAAAAATATATTATTATTTTCATTATTGTGGTTATTTAGCTATACTGGTAATAATACTCTGAACATACATTGGCCTTTGTTTCTTTGATAAGAAACATAAGTCCTCAGGTAGCCTAGCTGTACCTGGTCTAAAACTATGTTATAAAGCAGCAGTCATCAAAACCATTTGGTATTGGCTAAGAAATAGATTAGTATCAGTGGAATAGGTTAGGTTCACAAGAAAAAGAGTCAATAACAACTATAGGAATCTAGTGTTTGACAAACCAAAGATCCCTACTTTTAGGATAAGAATTCATTATTTGACAAAAACTGCTGGGAAAACTGGAAATTAGTATGGCAGAAATTAGGCGTGGACCCACATTAAACACCATGTACCAAGAAAAGATCAAAATGAGTCCATGATTTAGGCATAAAGAACGAGATCATAAATAAACTAAAGGAACAGAGGATAGTTTACCTCTCAGACTTGTGGAGGAGGAAGGAATTTGTGACCAAAGAAAAATTAGAGATCATTATTGATCACAAAATAGAAAATTTTGATTACATCAAATTAAAAGGCCTTTTGTACAAACAAAACTAATGCAAGCAAAATTAGAAGGGAAACAACAAACTGGGAAAACATTTTTACGGTTAAAGATTCTGATAAGGGCCTCAATTCCAAAATATATAGAGAACTGACTCTAATTTATAAGAAATCAAGCCATTCTCCAATTGGTAAATAGTCAAAGGATATGAACAGACAATTTTCAGATGATGAAATTAAAACTATTTCCACCCATATGAAAGAGTGTTCTAAATCACTATTTATCAGAGAAATGCAAATTAAGACAACTCTGAGATACCACGACACACCTGTCAGATTGGCTAAGATGACAGGAAAACATAATGATCAATTTTGGAGGGGATGTGGGAAAACTGGGACACTAATGTATTGTTGGTGGAGTTGTGAAAGAATCCAACCATTCTGGAGAGTAATCTGGAATTATGCCCCAAAAGTTATCAAACTCTGCATACCTTTTGATCCAGCAGTATTACTACTGGGTTTATATCCCAAAGAGATACTAAAGAAGGGAAAGGGACCTGTATGTGCCAAAATGTTTGTGACAGCCCTTTTTGTATGGCTAGAACCTGAGAAATGAATCAATGCCCATCAATTGGAGAATTGTTGGGTAAATTGTGGTATATGAATGTTATGGAATATTATTGTTCTGTAAGAAATGACCAGCAGGATGAATACAGAGAATCTTAGAGAGACTTACATGAACTGATGCTAAGTGAAATGAGCAGAACCAGGAGATCACTATACACTTCACCAACAATACTGTATGAAGATATATTCTGATGGAAGTGGATATCTTCAACAAAGAGAAGATCTAATCCACTTCCAATTTTTCAATGATGGACAGAATCAGCTACTCCCAGTAAAGCAATACTGGCAAATGAGTGTAAACTGTTTGCATTTCTGTTTTTCTTCCCAGGTTATTTTTACCTTCTGAATGCAATTCTCCCTGTGCAACAAGAGAACTGTTTGGTTCTGCACACATATATTGTATCTAGGATATACTATAACATATTTAACATCTATAAGACTGCTTGCCATCTAGGGAAGGGCAGGGAGGGAGGGAAGGGCAAAGTCAGAACAAAAGTGAGTGCAAGGAATAATGTTGTAAAAAAAACACCCAGGCATATGATCTGTCAATAAAAAGTTATAACAAAAAAAAAAAAAAAAAAAAAAAAAAAAACAAACAAACAAACAAACAAACAAACAAACAAAAGAAAATATAAGTCCTCATTTAAAGCCTATTAGCTTAACAGAAACTTCTATAGCTTATACTGCCCTGGAATAGCTTTAAGATAGCTAAAGAAAATTGTACCATTCTCAGTACTGAAAGAATATCCTAGTGAAGGATCCGGAACCTACTGAAAGAGAAAACAATTATGCAGCTATAATACCCCTTTTTTCTTCTCTCTCAAGAAGGTCATATTCAAATAGAGATATGTGGGATAGGCTTGTGTTTCATAAGAATATAGTAAGAGTCCATAATTACTTTAAATGAGTTTAAATATTGATATTCAACACAAAATAGAAATAAAACATAATAAAACCATGTCAATAATCATTGAGAAATAATAAAAGATAGAAATAGTATAAATATATTTGAAACAGATCATTATTGGTGTAATGAAAAATGCGTGAACTTGAATCTCACAAAAATCTCTAGGTGATCTTTGCCTCTAACAACCATGGTGTGACCAAAATCATATGAAATACACATAAGTTTGAGAACTACTTTTCCAGTCTGGGGAATTTTTTACTGTATTACAGTCAATCATGACTATCCATCCAGTGTATACTCAGTATCAATGGCCAGTTTACTGTCTGTTTAATAGCAAATATTTGTTTACATCTCTGTTATCAATAGCTCCTTAACATAATCTAATTAATTAGCTTGCATAATAATATGTACTGATAAAATTTAGTAAAGAAAAAACTTCAAACACATCTCTATAAATTGGAGCACAATCATCTAAACATGAAAATGACCAAAATGGTCAATGGGAGTATGGATCAAACTTAAATTTTTTTGCTTTAAAATATCACCCTTCTCCAACAAGTTCATTTATCTGTTTTGCCTGTCAATGTACAATATGTCCCCTTGTTTGCCAGACATGATAGTATCTGTGGTCATATTGATTTACTGGCCAGCCATGCAGGTTGCTCTATAGGACTGGCTCAAAAGCTTTGGATAAAAATACATTATTTTAGGGACTTAAGCAGCTGTACTTTTAATAGCTTTTTGACATTTGCAAGTTCTCTGGGTCATGATATAATCCATACAAAGAAGAAAAAAAGACAGCATAGAGAGAAGAAATCAACAGTATCATATTCTGTGAATATTCTGAAAAGGCCTCCCACACCTAGAATTTTACAATATTTCTTCTTCCTTACTCAGAATCATCTGGGGCTATTTAAGAATAGAAAATCCACACATTTCTGTTTATGCCTTCCATATCAATTATGAGAAATGAATTTATCTGGTTTCCCCAGTATAAAAATTAAATTGGAGAAATGAAACAAATTAGAAAGTTGAAATCCACAGGGGAGAAAGGAATGGAAGAGGTTATCTCACCCCAAAGAATGCAAGAATGTAAGCTCCTTGGGGGCAGGGCTGGGTTTTGTAATCAGGAGTGGTAGCCAGAGAATTGAAAAGAATCTTTTGTTCTTTGCCCTTTGCTTTCCACTGTTACCTTCCCCTTCTAGAATAGAAGTTTCTGGGGTCAGGGACTGGATTGAGTGGGAAGCAACCTACTTTATTAAACATTTTGTAATGCCTCAGTTTCGCTGAATTGTTATGCCTCAGTTTCCCGGTTAGCCACCCCCTTTCTTTGCCACATTGGTTCTGAGAAAAAAGGGTCTCTGGCCACTCTCACATGCCAAAGAGTCATAAAACTCCAGATGGCTTATCTCACATACTTGGGTGTCTCCTGGTCTCAGACTTCCTGTCTCTGCTCAACCATCTTCTTGACCCCAAACCTGTCAAAATTAAAAAGTTATGTTTTTTCCTGGAATTTCCACTCACCAGTGCTCTACCCCCTCTCCTTGTCTTTGTTTCCCTGAGAGCTGGAGCCCTATAAAAGTTTCTGGAATTACTTGCTGGTTGCTGGATGCTTTGAGAAAAGAGTCCCATTCAGTTGGCTGGGGATGGAACCTGGGTCCTGTTTGGCTGCTAGTCCAAATTTTCCACTATTCAAATATTAGAACTTCTTACCTCTGTTTTGCCTCAGTTTCGCCAGTATTACATTTCTGAAGGCCCCAGCGAGATATGAGATCTAAAAGCAAGATTAGAGATTAGAGATCAGCAGGTGTCCTCTGGGAGCCTTGAACCAATTGGGTCTGGGCTTTTTTAGGGAGGCAAACATTTGGTTTCTTCCAGAATCCCATGCTGAGAGTAGTTCTGGTCATAGCAAGAGCTCACCTTAAACATGTCTATTTCAGCTGTAGTGGAGTAGCTGGTTTGAAACCCCTTCAGGATAAATTATCTGTCTGGTCTGATTGCTAGAAAATCTGGGTCCCCAGGAAAAAAAGTTGGGCTGAGGAGCCATACAACTCTGGGAAGGGCCTAAGGGACCTTGTAACACAATCTGATCTAGGTGCCTTCTAGCACAAATCTGGGGGCTTCTGAGCACAATTCTGGGTGTTTTTTAAAACAATACTTTTCTAGGCGTCTCCTGGCACCAATTTAGGTGCTGAGCTTTTTAAAAGAGTCAACTTGAATTTCTGGGAGGGAGAGATAGTTGATCTGAAAACTCCCCTCATGTCACTCCTGACATATCAGGAGTTTGCCTCTAGCTTGTACGTGTTAAATATTGTGTCTGTATGGTCTGTGTTTGTCACTTGTCTCTTGTGTTAACTTAACAAGTTCTGTTAAGTTTTAAGAACAATAATTAAGACATTTGGCAATTAGTCATTTCAGTATTGGAAAGGTGCTTAGCATTAAAAAATGCTTTATGGGAAGTTTTTTTAACTTCTTATTGGACTTAATCTATTTGCACTAATTTGAAAGAAAAAGGAAGGAACAGAACAAGCTTGGTTGCTTTTAAAACCTGACAGAAAAACAGTCTTCCAAAGCCTGCTAGGAAAAAAAAAAGAGAGGGCAATAAAACACTATCTGATTCAAGTTACAGCTCTGCATGGGGGGAGGTAAGAAAGAACAAACAAACAAACAAAAAAAAAGCCTTTTTATTTAATCAAGCTTCTGAGAGCCAATTATATATATACATATATACATACATATACATATAAAACCAAATGCTAATTCAATTTGTCTACAACATTTGATTAGAATTTAGAAAACTTACTTATATGGGAAAAAGCCATATCCTTATAGCTTCCTGATCTATTGAATTTTGAGAACTTAGTTTTTATTTAAAGTAGTGCTGTGATTCTAAAATTGTGGGAGATGACTACAATTGCCTTGTGCATGCTAGATCTGTTTATTCTGGGTATATTATCTTAGGGATTTGTTTGAATATTGAATGATTACTACTGAAAAAAAATTAAGGCTGTATTTGATTTGATTCAGTTTAAAAGTAGCTTAATAAAACAAAGTCTTGATAACTTACCTGAAGAGATCACATACCCCATAATCGTGGACTATGTCATCTTCTAAAACATATGTTGGGTAATTTGTAAACATTATAAGTTATGATTCAAAATTGTATCAGTTCTTTTGAACATGTATATGAGTTTTATGAAGTTATTTAGCTGTTAATTATATTGTGACTCTTACAAGATTGAAGGAAAAGCAAACAAAGGGAAGGGAGATAAAAACAGTATATTGTTGTCAGAGAGGAGAAGGGGAGAGGCAGAATCAGGAAGAAATCAGTTGGAAAAAGAGATTGGATGTATTATAAGGAGATAAAGATAGTGTTGGTAATTGGGAGGAGAGAAAAAGCATATTGAAATAAAAAAGAGAAGACATTGGACAAAAAAGAGACAAGTCTTTTAATGGAAGGAACTTGCTATTTATTTGAAGAAAGAAAACACACTGGCCAGCTAAATCCTGATTTGGCAAACTGATACTTAAATGTAAAGAGGAGTAGAGAAAGGGAAGGAGAAACAACACTTATTATTTAAAGGAACAGCCTACTTTACATGGTGTTAATTACTGAATGTTTCTTTAGGTGCATAATGGTATTCTTTTTTAAGAAATATGATAACAAATATGATCTATAATGTGATAAGGTTATTTCTAAAAAGTTTTATTAATATTTTTAAGAATGAAGAAATTTTAAATGTTAAATCTGAAAAGTTATTTTATGTAAATTCAGGATATTCTTTATGAGTTTTAATTGATTGTATTCAGTCATCTTAAAGTTATTATTTAAAAGGACTCTGAGAATAATAGTTTTTGCATTTGTCCCATTGAACATGTTTCTGTTATGGATAATAGACAATTTAGAATTTTTCTATGTATTGGGTATTTTATTTTATTTTTGTAGCAGATTGTTTTTTATGATAATGAATTGAAATCAACATTTTATTGTAGCTTTTTATTTACAAGATATATGCATGGATAATTTTTCAGAATTGATAGTTGCAAAACCTTTTATTCCACTTTTTGTCCTCCCCCCTCCGATGGCAGGTTGACCAATACATGTTAAATATGTTAAAGTATAAATTAAATACAATATATGTATATATGTCCAAACAGTTATTTTGCTGCATAAAAAGAATCAGACTTTGAAATAGTGTACAATTAGCCTGTGAAGGAAATCAGAAATGCAGGCGGACAAAAATAGAGGAATTGGGAATTCTATGTAGTGGTTCACACTCATTTCCTGAATAATGAATTGAAAATTAAGGAAATATTCATTAGTTGGGGAATGGGCACACACAGTACGGTATATACATGCAATGGAATATTATTGTGTTGTAAGAAATCAGAAAAAAAAAAGGGTTTTGTAAAAGTCTGGGAAGATTTGTATGAACTGATAAAAATGTAAGTGAATAAGACCCAATAGAACAATAATGGCAGCAGTATGGAATTTGACTTAATGAGTGATCAGCATAACACCAAACACATTTCCAAAGGACACTCATGATAAAACTATCTCTAGAGAGATAGCAGAGAGAGATAAACTAGAGAGAGAGCAGATGAACTCAGAATGTAATTTAAAGCATATTTTCCCTTTTTCTCCCTTTTATTTCTTTTTTTTTTTTAATTTTTGGGAACATGGCTAATGTAGAAATTTGTTTTGCATGATTATACACGTTTGTAATGGGTGTTGTCTACTCAAAGGATGGGGAAAAATGCAAAGGGCAGAGAGCCTTTGGAACTGAAAATAAAATTGAATACACACGTATATGCATATATGTAAAATGCATGACTTAGTTATCAACAGCCAGGTATGCATAGCAGGAACTACCTTGGGAACTTCCATAACTATAACCTACTGGAGACTGAAAGCACAAGAGGGCACATTAACAGCTTGAATTCCTCTACACTAGAGTCTAGAACTGGAATCATGTTTGCAAGAAAATGAATGAATGTCAGGATGTAATGTGCCCCTCTCTGACCACAGAACTTAAGTGGTAATTCTTCTTGAATATATATTTCTTCCTTTTTCATTTCTTTTCCCTTCCAGGAAAGTGAAAGTATCACTGTTTCCTGAAAATTACCTCCAATAGCTTATTGACCACCTACTTATTTAAATGGTAATAAAGTAGCATGACTTCACTGTTTCATTGCTAGACTGTATGTGTCATTGGGCAACTGCAGCAGAGAGAGACAATAGGACAGTGACTACAAAAGAAAGAGATTTTACATGTATTGGGCATTTTAAAAGCAAAATGATTTGTGTAATTTTGACCTTATAAATCATCTATTTAGATATGAAAGATAAGCTATGAATTCTTTGGGACAAATCTCTTACTGTTATCAATATAAGGTCATGGTAAATACCTGTTTAGGATTCATCTGAAGCTTTGATAAATGGGATTTGTTATTAGAAGAAAAATTTCTTGAGCCTGTAGCTAATATTATTTGAGAGTTTTAAAGATCCACCATCTGAAAGTTTCTGTGACAATTACCTGAAGTAAAACTGAGTTAAGGTTATTTTATTCTGTGTCATACATGTTGTGAAGGATCAGTTTTGACTGCTTGTATTACGTTATAGCCATGTCCCTGCTTTTTCCTCCTACAGCTGATTTCTATAATCAGAACCAATAGTCAATAAAAACCATTAGTACAATTCAATTATGTAATGCCTTGCTGTATCCAATCTGATTATATGTAGTCATTATATCCTAAATACTTAGGTAAATGAGCTTTTAGCTTAGTCATCTATCAGTTACTAGATATTTGTATCTGTAGGTATTCAAGTCCTTTAAGATTTCTAAAATAACAAGAGGACAATTAACACAATTGTTTGTGAAATCTAAGTGTTATTTTGTTTGTTGGGACTATAGCTGATTCATCTTTACTATTTGTCTATCCTCTGAGACAAACTCGTTTCCTTATGTGGAAAGCTATTGGCCAATCTATATTGGCCTTTCCACATTTTGAAGTAGTCCTTGTGGATTGGAATTTCTATCTCAGACTTTTTTTGTTAGTTGTTTTCTGTTCTAGATTTTGGCCAAATTACATCTCTATTGACCTGCTTCTAGGCCCTAGATCAGCTTATTGGATGCTTTTGATATAATCCACCACCTCCTTCCCTGAAATAGGATTCAGCTCTGCTCCCATTCTCAGCAGTAAGCAGTTTCAGAAATTGTCTCCCTTGCCCCTAATGGACTTTGAGCCTCATTGATTTGGGAGAACAGAAAGTAGTTGATGAATGAATGCCCAGTTCTGAGTGGGTCCCCTATTACTATGTGTTTGGGATTTAGGATGCAAAATGGTTGGTTAAAATTTGGGTAATTGTTGCATAACAGGTGTTTATGGTATGTTATCTACATTCCCTTCAGAACATGTATTATTTGAGGGATCTTTGGATAAGTTCTAGGGTAGAAAATCCCTACTGTACTAGTCTGTTATATATAGGAACTTTAATTCACTTTCAGGACTTATGTGTAGAATAGCTACTTGACAATTGGAACCTATTTTACTCTTCCTTGAATGATTCCTGCTATAAAAACAAAAGGGGAGAATAAGAAATAAGGGACCAAGAAAGCTGGTGAATTTTCCCAAAAGCAATTGAATGAATAGGAAGAACTATTTTATCAGGTGGGAAATGGATTTGACAAAAGTTAAACTTTAGGTAGCTGGTACAGGTATCTCTCTGGCTACCACAGTAATCCTTTCCACAACCTCCATCCCCATTCAGCCCATACTACCCCTAGTGCTACTAGTTCCTATTCACTTTGCCCCAGACTCTATGTCCCCTAACCCAACATTTCAAATTTAAAGCCCTCCCAGCAGTCCTTTTTCATCTTTACTCCTTGATTGATTTATTATTTAAACCCCAGCTGGACTGTGATTGATGGTTTTGCTTTAACTTTGAACCCCCTTTTTCTGTTGGAATTGCCCTGGCAGATTCAGTTTCTGGGACCATTTTCTGATTGACTATTCTTGGTAACAACTAGGAATTATTCTTGGAAATCTCCAAGATAAAGTTTTGTGACTGACAGTCTCTGATCCAATAATCTAATTCTATAACTCCAGTTCCTTAATTAATATTTCAACATTGCAGTTTGGCATCAGGCCTCTGAAAGTTCATGGTTTGCCTGCCTTGATGGTCTGACTAAAGTGTGCATTCTCCTACACTCTGCTCAGTATTCTTGATATTTTCTGTAACCTTGTAGCAATTCCTACCTGTTTTTCCGGGCAGAGATAGTTGGATCAAAATTTCAGGCCTCCTCCCCACCCTGCTGAAACTTCTTAGAGTCTCAGACAGCCCTGCAGGACCCCTCTTAGAAGGACTAGTAATGGGGGTTGGGCAATCAGAGAGAAATCTTAAAGGGAAATTATGGGGGTTGAGGTCCCTTTAAGATTCCTCTCTGACTGCCCAACCCCTATGGCTAGTACAACTGCATTGATCACTACTGCTCCCTCTTCAAGGAGATGCTGAGTTAACTGCACAAATGACTGTGTACCTAATGCACATTGAATTATTGATATCAAACTGGATTCCCTGGCTGAGAGTGCTCCAGGACTGCAGAAAACCTGGCATTCTTGCAACTGGGAGACCTCTGTGTTGCCCTAAACAAGGAATGCTTTTAACAACTTTGGGGTCATTAGAGAGAGAGTTGCCTTTGCTGTAGGTCCTTGCCCCTTTTTCTTATTTTATTTTGCTTTATCTGCTCCAGATAGGGTTGATCAAAATCATGGTGCTGAGACTCTCTAAGATAATTCAATGATTTGAATATTCACTTGAGAGAGTGTGAAATGTAATGCCTTAGTTTCCCTGAATTATAATACCTCAGTTTCCCTGAATTGTTCTGCCTCAGTTTCCCTCGTGGCAAGCCCCCTTTCCTTGCCCCCCTTGGGACTGAGAGAATAAAGACCTTTTGCCACTCTCATATTGCAAAGAGTCATAAAACCCCAGATGGCTTATCTCAAATACTTGGTTATCTCCTGGTCTCAAACTTCCTGTCTCCTGCTTAACTATCTTCTTGCCCTCAAGCTTATCAGAATTAAAAAGCAGAATTTTTCAGAATTAAAAAGTTAAAGACATCAGCAAGTATATACCATTAGCTGTAATGGTATAAATTAGAACCATTCCCAATAAGATCATGATGAAACAAGTTTGCCGACTATTACCTTTACTATTCAATATTGCATTAAAAGTGTTAGTTTTGACAATAAGAGAACATGAAATTAAAGCAATTAGAACAGATAAAGAGAAAACAAAATTATCACTTTTTGCAGATGATATGATGGTATACATACAGAATCCAAGAGAATCAACTAAAAAAACTGCTAGAAATAATTCACAACTTTAGCAAATTTTCAGACAACAAAATAAATCCTCATTAATCACCAGTATGTTTATATGTTACCAACAAAGTCCAACATCAAGCAGTATAAAGAGAAGTCTACCTACTAAAGCAAAGTCAAGAACTATAAGAACACAATTACAAAACACTTTCCACACACAAAAAAGTGAGATCTAATCAATTGGGGAAATGTAAGTGCTTATGGATAAGCCGAGTTAATATAATTTAAAATGACAAGACTACCTAAATTAACCTACTTATTTAGTACCATATCAATCAAACTCCCAAGAAAAATCACAGAACTAAAAATCGAGACAAAACAAAACAAAAAGAAAAAACAAAAAATTATTTTGGGAGAACAAAAGGTCAAGAATTTCAAGGGAATTAATGAAACAAAATCCAAATAAAAGAGGCCTACCTGTACCAAACCTAAAACTATATTATAGCAGCAGAAATTAAACCATTTGGTACTGGCTAATAAATAGCACAGTCAATCAGTAGAATAGGTTAGATTCACAGCAGAAATACAAAATTAAATTTAAGGTTCCTGAACACAGAAGCCCTCACACTTCAGCCTGAACTTTTCTTTCATTGTTTGGGGGAATCTAGGCTCACATTCTAATAATGAAAATCTAACCTAGAAACAAAAGAATACAAGTCAATAATAATAAATTCCTCAGATAAGAGAATTTAAAGTCATTATCACCTTCAAAAGAAGCATTTAAATGCTTATTAAAAGATGGTGAGAAAACAGTAGGGGACAACCACCTACAACTTTTAGCTGTAACTCTATTTATTATTATACATCTCAAGTCACAATTAAGGCTTTTTTCCCATGAGTGTTTTTACTCAGTTAATTCCTTACCTATCCTATATCCCCCACAGGTCCAGCCAAACTTTAAGACTTAAATCTTTATGTATCTTGAGAAATTAATTTTGTGAAACTTGGTCCTTACACTTTGCTTGGTGAGTACAACATTAATTAATCCACTGTTTCTAGTTGACCCCAGACTCAGATCATGTTTTCTTCACCTTCTGATTTCCTTTAGCCATCTACACAGACATTCTTGCCAACTACTTGCTCATTTCTGCTTTCCACCTCTTGCCACAGGTATAGCTATCAAAGAAATAGTACCATTGTTTCTAGGAATAAGGTGACAATTGATTGTCCAATGAATCAACTATCACTTTGTGTTCTGAGACCAGAACTCTACTGTGTGATACACAGGTTAGAGCTCAGAACTGCAGCAGAGTTGAAGAATCATTTGTTGTAGCAGCAAAGATATCCATCCCATACACACTAGATTTCAGAAGAAGGAAAAAAAAAATTAACTTCAAAGTGACATTATTGAGATATTGGTCCAGTTTTATTAAGATTATTCTGTTACTATTAAGAGACCTTTCACATAATATTCCCCATTGATGTGAAGTTTCTCCTGTCATATGCTATCATTGTCACTCGAGTGCCATTATGAAGTTAAACTTATTGTCCATTAATTAAGATCAGAGTAGAAATAGTTCATATTGTAGGTAGCATATCAAAAATATCCTCAAGGTATAATGTAGTTCAGAATCATGATACATCATTTTCCAGAATAGACCTGTGTAACCCTAAAAATGACAAGCTATTGTTTATATCAAAGGTTCTCAGGTATAATAGACAGATGATCTTTAAATGCATGACAAACATTAATAATGCAGTGGGCTCCACTAACTTCTGAAATTAGCTATCACCAATTTATTCTAAGTTTCTATTCTTCCAATTAGCATAGCCTAGTTAAATGTTCTGTGAATGTTTGTATCTGAGTTTTGAAAAGGTTTCCATAGATCTTGAAAGAAAGAAAACAATAATTAATCTTGATCTTAGTAACTCCAATTCTGCAAATATTTCTTAAACATTTTTTATGGGTAAAAATGTATGCTAGGAATTAGAGGAGATTTTTAAAAAATACATAAAAGCATTTGATAGAGTACAATCACACTTATATAATTAACTATTGTTATGCCACAGTCTCCTTGAGCTGTTCTACCTCAGTTTCCCTGCACTAGTTTCCCTTATTGTCCTGACTGAGTTCTCCTGAATTGTTTAATCTCAGTTTCCTTAAGGTGTTCTGCTTCAGTCCCCTTAGTTGTAACACCCCCATGGTTCATTAAGACTGAGGACCAGTTGTTCTAAGGTTATAAATTGTCAATGGGAGATGAGGAGCAGATCAGATATCCTGGCTCCTGGATCCCTCTGCCTTCAAAGAATTTTTAACACTGTCCCTCTAAGAGATAAGATCATCCCAGGATACTTCAATTGACATCCTTAATTCTATTTATTCAAATTTCCTGACTCTGGCTTTTATTACTCTCCCCATTCTGACAGAACCAAAAGGTTCTGTAAGAACTTTTCCCTGCTCTTGTTCTGTTCTTTGTTTAAAAACTATAAAAGGGTCTCAGTTTCCTTAAGGTGTTCTGCTTCAGTCCCCTTAGTTGTAACACCCCCATGGTTCATTAAGACTGAGGACCAGTTGTTCTAAGGTTATAAATTGTCAATGGGAGATGAGGAGCAGATCAGATATCCTGGCTCCTGGATCCCTCTGCCTTCAAAGAATTTTTAACACTGTCCCTCTAAGAGATAAGATCATCCCAGGATACTTCAATTGACATCCTTAATTCTATTTATTCAAATTTCCTGACTCTGGCTTTTATTACTCTCCCCATTCTGACAGAACCAAAAGGTTCTGTAAGAACTTTTCCCTGCTCTTGTTCTGTTCTTTGTTTAAAAACTATAAAAGGGTTTGTCATTCTCCCATTCATAACTGGATACTTTGAGAGAGTCCTGTCTAGTCAATTAAACTCTCCAATTAATAAAATATTAAAAACTCTCTAATCTCTATCTTGCCTCAGTTTCTCCGGCGTTATATTATAATACACACTTATTTCATTATCTTTCATCTAAAGAATTAAAGGTTATTAACTTTTGTAGAGATCAGAAAAAAATGCTTCTTGGAGGAATTGTCATTTGAATTGGGCTTAAAAAAGAGAATCAGGGTTTATCGGAGCAAATTATTTGAAAGCAATGCATTTTTATTAGAGAAGTCTATACAAACTTTCCCATAATAGCATTCTCTTACATTCATTATAAATTAGGACAACTTTCTGGTATTATTTTCCTTGTTTTGCTAACTTTATTTTGTATCAGTTCATATGTACCATTTCAGGTTTTGCTGAAATCATCCTGTTTTTCATTTATTATAGCACAATACTACTGATATAATAGGATTCATTAGTTCCCTGATCTTCAGTGGGGGAGTGGGCTGGGGTCAGGAAACCTTGAATCTTTTGGCTTGAAATCTGTCTCAGAAAAATCTCCTGATTTTGACCACTCCTTAACTTCTAGCCCTAGGAAACACCTAGGACAATCACTGCTCTTAATTTACCTGGAGATTACTCCTTAGACTACCACCCTCACCCTTAATTTTTCTGAAGAATACTTCCTAGCCCCCCACCCTAAATTCATCTGGAGACTACCCCCTAGTCTTGGATCATAGAATTAACATGTACTCCTTAGTCTTAGGCAATAGAAGATAATATTAAGGTTGTTCTGTCTCAAGAATTTGCTAGTTTCCAATCAGAAATCTAGTCCACTGAGAATTCTCTGTGTAAAAATCAACCCTTTTCCTGCCAACTTAACTTGGAGACTGGTTCTGAAAATTCTTTTGCAACACTTGCTTCACTGATGGGGATTTCCAAATGCTGTTAGGGTGTTTCATCTCTCAACACTACTCCATTACAATCACATACCACAACTTATTCAGTCTTTCCACAATTAATGAGCATTCCCTCAACTTCCAATTCTTAGCCACCACAAAATAGTTGCTCTGAATATATATATATATATATATATATATATATATATATATATATATATTTACAAATATGTTATTACCTCCCTCCAACTTTCTTGAAAATTTATTTCTTTTAGATACTGTGGTATCTTCCCACTCACCCTCCTTTCTTTTTCTTCTTCTTCTTTTTTTTTCCTTCTTTTCTTTCTCCTCCTCCTCCTCTTCCTTCTTTTTCTTCTATTTCCCTATGATTTACTAAGTTCAGAAAGACTCATTACCAGAAAATCAATCATGAGATGACTTTTTTCTCTTTCACCCTCAGCAACTCAAGAAAAGCTTTTTCTAAGTAGTAAATTGTGATACAATAGTTATTAGTTAGACTGTGATACAATCTCATGAAATTACAAATCCTTGATTTGATTTTCACTTTTAATTGTAATTTATCTTCTTAAAAGAACATACTTTTCACATGTATGTGTACATTATATGATATGTAACTATTATAGCATACTTAAGCATACATTTGATAATTTAATCCAATCATGTTTTTTCTTTCAATTGTGGAAATAAAGATCCAGATAACACATTTTTCTTTACTAATTACAATACAAATTAGAGGAAGGGCTAGAAATAGAAAATACTTTTCTACCCACCTAAATTTCTGATTTAAACCCTGGATCTAGGGTTTAAATATGCGCCATTTTGAAAGACATCAGTTTATGTTCTTAAGGCATTCCTACAAGTGCCTACTCAGTAGGAAACCAATCAGTGTTGTCTTTATTAATGGCTTCAAGCACCTTGAAGAAATAGATAAGGAACAAGAGCTAAACATAATTTGCTTGTTTGTTTTAAATTACAAAACTTCCAATTAGTTGTAATCTCCAGTTGAAAACCAGTTAGATTAGAAGAAAATTTTAACACTTTTCCACACAGGAGAACATTTTAAAGAATGTTTAGCACTACCTTTCTAAAGCATCAAAAAAAAAAAAAAAAAAAAAAAAAAAAGAAAAAGAATGCATTACACCTGTAACAACAACAACAACAAAAAGTATCTTTTGAATTGTTTCATTTTAGGGTGAGTTTGGACAGAATGAATGACACATTTATAATGAGCATGTTACTAAAATTAAAAATTGAAAAATTGAAAAGGGAGGCCCTAAAATAATACGAGAAAAGGTCCCAGCAACATCAGCAGATGGAGTGATAGCATATAGAAAAGAGGCGTGATAGCATATAGAAAACAATTTAAGCCTTGAGATCATGTTTATTAGATAATATTTCCATAAAGACAACACTTTATATAGTAACAAGAAACTGGAAACTGAGTGGGTGCCGATTAATTGGAGAATGGCTGAATAAGTTACAGTATTTGAATGTTATGGAATAGTATTATTCTATAAGAAACAATCAGCAGGATGATTTCAGAGACTTGGAGAGACTTGCATGAACTGATGCTAAGTGAAATAAGCAGAACCAGGACATGATAATACACACCAACAACTGTGTGAGGATCAGCCCTGATGGATATGGCTCTTTTCAATATGGCCAGTTTCAATAGACCTTTTACACCCACAGATAGGACAATGGGAACTAAGGGTCAATCACAACACAGCATTTTCACCCTTTTGGTTGTGGGTTGCTTGGATTTTATTTTCCTTCTTATTTTTTTTTTCCTTTTTGATCTGATTTTGCTTGTGCAGCAAAAATATGCATGCTTATAAAAACAAATATGGATAAAACAATACATCTATTAATTGTGCTTTCATTTAACTGTTATTATGCCATATTATATATAATGATATTAATATACTAGAAATTTATTATTTAATTTACATGTATATTTTTTCACACCAATTGTTTCATAGGCAAAAATATCTACCATCTATCAGAGGGCTTATATTGAAATTTTTCCAACTTTGTGGCAGTAGGGCTTGATCTGATATTTTTCAAATAATCTATTTTTTCTATACTTCTTAGGAAAACAAAAGAAAAAACTTTTAATAAAGTGTAATGCTGGAGAAACTGAGGCAAGATAGACTAGAGAGTTTAATGAATTATTTAAAAGGAGAGATTTACTGGGACCATATGGATCCATGATTTGGTCCCAGGGCTGAATGAGACTATTGTCTTTAAGAATCCAGCAAACAATGTGAGTTTTCTATGACCTAAATACACATGGCTCAGACTCAGGGGATAGATTGAGGCAGGGGCAGTGTCTGGGTGCTGAGAGGACTCTAACAGGGTAGGGTGAGCCACCAGAGATGCGAGGACACATCTTGATAAGATGGTATCTGACATTCCAATAGCTTGGGATGGGGAGAAGCATTCTGATATTCTAAAACATAAGATCTTTTATCCTTATCAAATAGATAATTATAAACTGAAGCAGTACAATTAGAGAAACTGAGTCAGGATTGGGTCAAGATAATTAGGGAAACTGAGTCAGGACAATAAAAGAGAACAGTGGCATAACATTCCACACTCTCTTTTGAATATTCAAATAATTGAACTACCTTTCTCTAGAAGGTCTTAGCATCATAATTTTGATCAACTCTATGTAAAGAAAATAAAGCAAACTAAAACTAGAAAAATGCAAGGACTTATGTCAAGGACCAGTCTCTCCCTGGTAATCTCTCCCTGATAACCCCAGAATTCCTCATTTAGGGAGACACATAGGCCTCCCTGTTGCAGAAATAGCAGGTCCTCTGTAGTTGGGGAGCATCTCAGTAAGAGAATCCAGTTAGAGATGGACAGTTCACTGTGATTTGGGTCTGTAGTCATTTGTACATTTAACTCAGCCTCTGCTAAGTAACAGTGCTGAAGACAGTCCTGATGCCCATCCTAAGAGGGGCACCCCAAGTCTGTCAGGGACGCCAAAGGGGGAAAAGTGGGGCCTGGAATAGCTCCACCTGTCCCCTCTCAATAGAACAGGAGCTACTACTAGGAAACAGATTTCTGAGCAAATTATACAGTTAGACCAAGGCAGGCAACTCCGAACTATTAGAGACCTGATATCAATACTGCAAGGTCCTTTTCAGTAGGCTGAAATACTAATTAAGGAACTGAGGTAACAGGAGTGGAGAAACAGATCAGAGAGACTGCCAGTCCCAGGACAGATATCTGATTTCTGGTAGTTGTTGTTGTTGTTGTTGTTGTTGTTGTTGTTAATAATCCCCAAAACTGAATCTGCCAGGGCAATTCTAGCAGAATAAGGGATTTCAAAGTTAAAACATAACTAGTAAATTATAGTGCAGTAAATTTTAAGCAAGGAGTAAAAATGAAAAGGATTGTTTAAATAGTTTCCAATTCAATCTGAACTAATGAAATAGGGGGCAGGGAAGAAATGTCTAAGAAAAATGCATCAGTTTTTTTTCCAATTCCCTGACCAGTTAAAATCAGGTTCCTTCCTCCTTTTTTTTTTCTTTTTTCTCACAGAAAAGGAATTATCAAATAACCATTCCATATATAGATCCCAAGAGTGAATCAAAATTCCTACACATAACAGACTAGTACAGTAAGTTTTCTAAAAAATCCCTCAAACATATAGCAATAGTTACAGTCTTAACAAATTCATCCCGAATTTTAAATGAACAGTAATAGATGATCCAATCAGGGTTACTAAATTCCCCATATTAGTCCATCAGGGGTAAGGGACAAAAATTGCTTTAGGCTGGACACTGGCAGGAAACTCTCAGTCCATGCAGAGGATACATGTGGTGTGGCCTGGGGTGCTGACAATCAAAGCTGATATAGGTCCCAGAAGCAAGTCAATACTTGTAATTTGACCAAAATCTAGAACCAAAAAACACAAATCTAACAAGTAAAGGTTAGAAAAGACGGACAAAATGTGAAGAGGCCAGTATGTATTGGCCAACAGCTTCCCAATAGATAAAAAGGCAGTTAGGCTTTTGTCCTCTCATTATTTAGAAACCTTTAAAAACCTGAATAGCCATAGACACAAATATTCAATAACAGATAGATGACTAGGGTAAATACTCATTTGCCAAGTATTCAGGATATAATGATTACATATAACCAAATTGGAAATAGCAAGGTATGACATAATTGAATTGCATTGACAATTTCTATTGACCATTGCTCTGATCATAGAAATCAGTCACAGGAAGAAAAAAATGCAGGGACACAACCATAACATAAACAGTTAAAAAACTTAACTTTCAGCAAAACAGGATAAAATAGCTTTAATTTATTTTTACTGCTGTTAATTGTCCCACTAACTGTGGAGCTTTAAAACTCCCAAATATCATAAGCCCAAAGAATTTTACTTCTAATAACAAAATTAGCTGAAGTTTCAGATAAATCCTTAACAGATATTTACCATAATCTTATATTTATAACAGTAAGAATTTGTCTCAGTAAGTTTACTTCTTTCATATCTAAGTAGATGTTCCCATAAGTGAGCATTATACATACAAATCAGTTTTCTTTTAAAAATGCCCAATATCTTATATCCCAAAGAAATACTAAAGATGAGAAAGGGACCTGTATGTGTCAAAATGTTTGTCGCAGCCCTTTTTGTAGTGGCTAGAAACTGGAAAATGAACGGATGCCCATCAATTGGAGAATAGTTGGGTAAATTATGGTATATGAATGTTATGGGATATTATTGTTCTGTACTAAATGACCAGCAGGAGGAATACAGAGAGGCTTGGAGAGACTTACATCAACTGATGCTGAGTGAAACGAGCAGAATCAGAAGATCACTGTACACTTCAACAACAATACTGTATGAAGATGTATTCTGATGGAAGTGGAAATCTTCAACATAAAGAAGAGCCAACTCACTTCCAGTTGATCAATGATGGACAGAAACAGCTACACCCAGAGAAGGAACACTGGGAATTGAATGTAAACTGTTAGCACTACTACTAGTCTTTCTACCCAGGTTACTTATACCTTCGGAATCCAATTCTTAACATGCAACAAGAAAAATGGATTTACACACATATATTGTATCTAGGTTATACTTTAACACATTTAATATGTATAGGATTGCCTGTCATCTAGGGGAGGGAGGGGAAAATTTGGAAAAATTAATACAAGGGATAATGTTATAAAAAAATTACTCATGCATATGTACTGTCAAAATTTTTTATAAATATAAAATTAATAAAAATAGAAAAAATAGAAAAATGCCCAATACATAGACAAATATTTCAAATTGCACATTGTCCAGAATTTTTTCAAAAGGACAAAAAACATTATTTTCAGAGGCTCTTCAAATGACCTCAGGATGACCCAAGACAATCATTTTATATATATATATATATACACATATATTTTTTCCCCCCCCTGAGGCTGGGGTTAAGTGACTTGCCCAGGGTCACACAGCTGGGAAGAGTTAAGTGACTGAGATCAGATTTGAACTGGGGTCCTCCTAAATTCTGGGCTGGTGCTCTATCCACTGTGCCACCCAGCTGCCCCTGATCCAAGACAATCAATTAAAACTTAGAATATCCCATACAGAATATCCTACTGCCACATAAAAGAATCCAAGAGTTTCTTAAAAATATTAAACTTTTAGAAATACCATAACTTCATATTAATAACAGTAATAAATTAGTTTCAGTAGTTTCACAAGTTATCTTTCATATTTAACAGAAACATTTTCAAAAGGACAAGGAAAAACGGTTATTTTCAGAAGCCCTTTAAATGCTGGGCATAACCTCAGGATACAATCAATTAGACTTATATAGAATACCCAATTCTACAGAAAAGAATCTGAAAGATTCTTAAAAATATAACACATTTAGCATGGGGGGTGGGGAGAAATTCCATATGGCCAACTTTCTCCCTACTCCACCTTCACAGAGGCAGGGGAGAGGGAAGAAGAGCTAACCTTTACCCCAGGCTAAGTAGGTGCTCCTTAGCTGGAGTAGTGGAGACCAGTGGGAGTGAGTTTAATCTTCACCTTTGAAGACAAAAGATCTTTACCCCACCCAACCTTTAGTGGGGTGGGGGTGGGGGTGAGGATTTCAAGTAGCTGCCCTTCCCAGTGGACTTCCTAAGCTCCAACTTTGGCCACAGGTGAAGCCTTTAGAAAAGTCTGACCTGTTTTTACCTAACTGGAGGCACATGACCCCTTTCAGGTAAGTTTGCAGAACTTCACTCCAACAAGTTCTTAAGATCTTACATTCAAAGATAATTAAATCTAGCCTGCATAGGCAACAGGAAAATTATTTCCCACAATTTAAAAACTGCCCAAAAGAATACTCAGAACAAATCTGGCATGCAAAGGCAAAAGTAACATTATTTCCCACAAATTTTAAAGCATCCTAAAATTTCTAATCAGATGATTTCTCCAGCCTGAGTTTCAATCAGATAAGGTTTCATTGCCCTTTACTCTAGCAGGCTCTGAAAACCTGCTTCAAGGAAAAGCCATCTGCCTTTTTGTTCCTTTTACTCACAAATTAGTACAACAGGTTAAAAAGTTTAAAATCACAAGCAAATTTTAGCCAATTTCCAAATTTCTTAATTTAGCAGAGCTCTGAACCAAACAAGTCACAAGTGACAAAAACAAACAAGTCACAAAGAATACACAGACATGACTGCACAGCCAAAAAGCATGTAACACACAGACAAAGGGCTATATGGAAATCTTAGAATAGCCCTGAGGGAAGTTGTCAGCTCCAGAGTTTTCCCTCCCAGAATCCAAATGGAGCATTTTTTTAGCCAGATTTTGTCTTAAAAAAAGACACCCTGATTTATACTCTGGAATGGCCAGAGTTGTTCCAACTGGCAAACAGAACTAGATGTGCCTTAGGACACACTCCGGTAATGACCCCTTTGTCCAGAGGATCCTACTCCCAGAATTTATGCCCGTCCCCCATCAGCATTTCATTATTCTAGGAATCCAGATGCTAGCACAGACAGAACAGAGCAGGTCTTAAGACATCCAGACTTACTCTTCCATGGCCAAAATGGAGTGTCCAACATGAGGCATCAGGCGCAGTTGTGGCTAGCAACTGCTCTTTCATGGAGCCTCTGGAAAATAAAAAAAATCCAGAGGGCTATCTTCCCCAAGCAAAGAACCCAGATCCCCAGCCATCCTGAGGCCCAAGGGGGAGACCTGAATGCCACTATTCTCTCTGCTCTTATTTTCTAATATCTCAATGGGAAGCCTCCAAAATGTAATTCTGGAGAAACTGAGGCAAGATAGAGATTAGAGAGTATGTAATAATTCATTTAATGAGAGAGATTTACTGGGACCAAATGGATCCATGGTTTGGTCCCAGGAATGAATGAGACTATCGTCTCCAAGAATCCAGCAAACAATGTGAATTCTCATTGACCTATATATACATGGCTCAGACTCAGGGGGTAGGCTGAGGCAGGAGTGGAGTCAGGGTACTGAGAGTGGGAACGGGACTCTGACAGGCTGGGATGAGGCTCCTGAGATGGAGAGGAGGCATCTTGATAAGATGGTATCTGACATTCCAATAGCTTGGGATGGGGAGAGGCATTCTGATATTCTAAAACATAAGATCTTTCATCCTTATCAAATATTCTGATGAAGAGCAAGGAGAGGTTTTACAGGACTGAGTTTTGAGCTGATAATTATAAAGTGAAGCAGAATAATTAGACAAACTGAGTCAGGACTGAGTCAGGATAATTAGGGAAACTGAGTCAGGACAATAAAGGAGAACAGTGACATAACAAAAAGATTATTTACATGAGCATAACTAGAGAGTGAACTGAGCTGGAAAAGTAAAATTTCCATAAATTATTCTCATGTTATTGCTTTTGGGAGGCAGGTAAGTGCCACAGAAGCTAGAATGTCCTAAGTTTAAATCTGGCCCCAGTCACTTATTTGCAATGTGAACCTGGGCACATCACCCAATCCCATTTGCCTTAGTTTCTTTATCAACAAATTAAACAGGAGATAGGAATGACAAATCACTTCAGTGCCTTTGGCAAGAAAACCCCAAATGAAATCAAGGAGAGTCAGACAAGACAGAAATAACTGAACAACAACCGGCATTGTTTCTTTACATAATCATGATTTTTTAATATTAACGTCTTTATCATAATCATCATCCATATCATCTCACTATGCAATCTTCTCCATAATCATAGATAGAATTATTTTACTTAATATATTAGCAAAAAAAGCAAAAATAATAAATCAAATTCTTGTAAAAGAAAAAATATTATTCTCATTCTAATACAATTTATTTTTTTTTTAACAATTTGTCATGAATGTATGTTAAGATGCATACTGAAATGATTTCAACTGATTATTTTAAATTCCAATTAAATTTAGCATTATGTAGACACTTGGTATACCAACAAAATTAACTTTTGAATTTTGTAGTATCTATAATTATATTTGGTAAATTATCTTTTGAAAAATGAATCTATGAATAAGTAGGTTTGCATTGTACTTTCATATCACAAAGTCTATGAAGAAAAAATTCAACTTATTTTAGCACATGTAAATTTTAGGGAATTACACCTTTTCTGACATTTAGATCATTTTGTTTTTGTTTTTGATTGAAAACTTGTTTTCTTTATCATGTTTTAATTTATGATGAGAAATGTCTGCCAATATGTAACGAGCTGTCGTCTCCAGAAGCTGCTGGATCGCTCTCTGGGAAGAGATCTGCTGTGTCTTCTACTCAAATCTCTCCGACAGATTCTTCTTCCTGTAATGAACCGTTGTCTCCAGGCAGTTGCTGTTAACTCTTGTCCAAAGAAGTGACTTCCCTTCCTGCAGAGAGCTCCGTCAAGCCTGATGCAATTCAGAGTCTTCTTCTTTCTCTGAGAGTCCTCTCTTTTATTCTCCCAGAGAATGGGCGTGGGATAATGCAAGGGCTTCTGGGAAGAACCACCTCAGCCAATGAGCTTGCCCCCTCTTATCAAGTCAACCTGAGTTCTCACCTTGTAACTATCCAGACAACCTCAGTTCTCACTTAGTAATCCTAACATCTCCCCCTTTCTTTTGATTTAGAACATAGGACAGTCATGACCTTGAAACATAAATCCATCAATATGGGAAGTATTACAGATAATTACATAAATGACCTTGAAACATAAATCCATCAATATGGGAAGTATTACAGATAATTACATAAATTACATAAGCACATAGTAACATAGTAACATAACACATGCTAGAAGTATATAACATAATCATAAATTGAAAATTTATAAATGTCCATAAGTCCATTGTCCATTAGTCTCATCTTGTGTGAGCAAGTCCAATGATTCCTGCTGGTTTTAAAGTTCTTTAACAGTCTTCTTATTATCCATGCTCTTTCAGTGTCAGATGTTTCTTAGATCTTCTCCTTTATTTTGAGGTCTTTCTCTTTTTCTGTCTCTCTCTGATGGACAAGGCGAATATGACTCGTTGGCACCCATCTGATTCCTTCTCCTGCTGAAGAAATACAAGCAAACCCTCTCTCCCAGGCAGTTAACCTATCTAATTTCCTTCTATTTACCACTTTCTAAATCTCTTCTCATCATCTGACAATTACATTGGAATTGTTTGCACTGGACACAGCCCTGTTGGTTTAAAAGGCCTGTATTCTCCCCAAGTGTAATCCATTTTTGCAATCTGATTGCCTTTTGGCTCACTTATCAGGTAATCCCTTTCTACCATGTGATTACTTTTCTGCTGGTTGATCAAATCAGAGTCCTGACCTTCTAAAGGCTCTTTAGGTGTAACATCAGCTGCCATCATGCCCCAAGTCTTTTTTGCCTGGGGCCCTGGATCTGGGCCCCTCATCCTATTTCCCTGAATTAGTTTACACTCTGATGCCCAATGGAGTCCTCTGTTGCATTTTGGACATGGGGTTTTAGGTCTTCTCTCACCCTGTCTTCTCACTGTATCTCCATACCTACACTGAGCTCTTAGATGCCCAATTTTTCCACATTGAAAACATCTCCGAGTTTCTCTAGAAGTCCCTTGCCAGGAGGGACCCTGTCTTTCCACGTTCATCATTGTCCGGGTGTAAAAAGCATTTGTTCCCACTGTAGCACAGCGTCTTATGATCTCCTCTAAAGGAGCATCTTTGTCTAATCCCCATATAATTCTTTTGCAAATCTCATTGGCATTTTCCTTAGCCAGATGTCTGGTCATTATTTCTGTAGCTGCATTTTCTCCAATAGTTCTTTTGACAGCAGTTTGCAAACGTCCCACAAAATCTGCAAAAGGTTCATTGGGACCTTGCTGTATTTTAGTGAAAGCCTCTCCACGATCTTTCTGTCCAGGAAGGACACCCCAAGCTTTTATTGCAGCCTTAGCAATTTGTTCATATATTGTCATGGTATAATCAGTCTGTTCTGAATTCTCTCCATACCGACCTTCACCAGCCAAGTGCTCAAAAGTGAATTGTGTGTTAACTCCTATTTCCAAATTGCATCTGACTTGAATTTTACATAATTCATGAAATTCCGCAAGCCATAATAAATTTTCTCCAGGTTCCAGACATGTCCTTGCTATGGATTTCCAATCATTCGGGGTTAGGACTTCATAAGACAAACCATCTAGTAACATTTTGACATAAGCTGATGTAGCCCCATAAAGGGTACAACCTTTTTTCAAATCCTTAATTTTATTCAAATCTAAAGGTGCATATCTTCTCCTTTTTTTACCTACAGAATCAATCTCTTCAATCACAGGATATGCATGTATAAAATCACTTATATCCTGTCCTTCTCTCTTAGCTTTAACCAATGCTTTTTCTAATCTTGTCATAGGCTTAGGCTGCTTCACAGGCAATTCTGTTTGTGTTTCTGCCTCTTCCCCTCTTTCTTCCTCCATCTCTGAAGGTGGGGTTGATGTGGGCCTGTCAATAATCTGTTCTCTAGGCAGGGTTGAAGCTTCTTCAAGAGAATCATACCATAATTCCTCATTTAAATCCTCTTGCTCTAGGGAAAGATCTTGATCTTTCCTTTTTTCCTCACACTTCCTCCTCTGTTCATTTTTAGAACTTTTCCTTCTCCTACAACTTGCTTGATAGTTTAAGGCTAATTGAACTATGTTGTAGATATAAAATACTTCTGCAGAAATTGAACGAGGCCCATTTTTTGCTTGAAATTCTTTCATTTCATATCCCACTAGCTTCCATTTATCTACATCTATCTTTTCTTCCTCTAAGAACCAAGGGGATGTGCGTCTTAATGCAGCCAAGAGTTTAGCAATCTGTACCCAGGTTACAAGTAAACTCTGCTCCTCAATTATGTTGATTATACTCTCTATAGTACCACTCCTGAATGGAGCTGAGGTTGCGTCTGGGGCTGAGGTTGAGTCGGCTGAGGTCCAGGGATTGAATATAGCTAACATCTGCCCCATTTCAGCTATAAGAGATTCCTGGTTTAGCCCTTAACAAGTTAAGTTCCTTATTTATCTATTAGCACGCTCACTTAATCTTTAACAAAGTTTCCTCGTTACTCACGGTTCTGGGTCAGAGAGACTGAGATCTAGATTGGAAGCTTTTCCACTGGAATCAGGACTGTGTCTGTCCCTGTTCGGGCGCCAAATTGCGAAGGTCTGGTCTAGCTCCTCTTGTCAGGATAAGCAAAAGTCCTTGCCCCACGTTGGGCGCCAATTGTAGCGAGCTGTCGTCTCCAGAAGCTGCTGGATCGCTCTCTGGGAAGAGATCTGCTGTGTCTTCTACTCAAATCTCTCCGACAGATTCTTCTTCCTGTAATGAACCGTTGTCTCCAGGCAGTTGCTGTTAACTCTTGTCCAAAGAAGTGACTTCCCTTCCTGCAGAGAGCTCCGTCAAGCCTGATGCAATTCAGAGTCTTCTTCTTTCTCTGAGAGTCCTCTCTTTTATTCTCCCAGAGAATGGGCGTGGGATAATGCAAGGGCTTCTGGGAAGAACCACCTCAGCCAATGAGCTTGCCCCCTCTTATCAAGTCAACCTGAGTTCTCACCTTGTAACTATCCAGACAACCTCAGTTCTCACTTAGTAATCCTAACACCAATATGTTCTTAATTTTTAAAAGTCATAAGTTATCATTAAAATAAGATGTGATTTCCTTTTTTTTTAAAGTCTTTGCTTGTGTGTATAATTTATTGGGTGTGTGAATTTGAACAAGGCCACAACATTTATGTATTAATTTTATTTAACTGCAACATGAAAATAATTAAATGACCTATTTAAAAGATTTTTATATAATCATTATGCTAATTAATATTAACTAGTCATCATTTGATCCATTCATTCAAGAAGCATTTATTTAGCACTTATTATATGTCTAGCTATACAGGAGGTGCTGTGGAGTCAAAAAGAAAATAATCCATGCCCTCAAGGAATGTGAGATAAATTATTTTCCACATATTATTTTGGTAATATCACTTGTTGCCATGAGAAACAATTATAATATAATAGAAGGAATGCATTAAAGATAACAAGTCCAGGTTTTGAGACATATGACCTTAACTTTTTTTAAAAAAAAATTTAATTTTATCATTTTTAAAGAGAGGTAGTAAAACTCTGATCCTCATAGAGTTATTATGAATATTTAAAAATTATAATGCTTGGGCTTTATAAAGTATAAATAAAGCACTAAAAATGCAAATTATATTTGATTAAATCCGACACCAATTCCCATTAAAAATACTAGAGAATATAGGAAAAAATGGACTTTTCCTTAAAATGATCAGTAGCATCTATTTAAAACCATCAGCAAGCATCAAACACAATGGGGACAAACTAGAAACATTCCCAATAAGATCAGAATGAAACAACACTGTCCACTATCTCCATTACTGTTCAATATTGTATTAGAAATGTTATCTTTGGCAATTAGAGAAGAAAAAGAGATTAAAGGAATTAGAGTAAATCATGAGGAAACCAAATTATCATTCTTTTCAGATGATATGATGGTATACTTAGAGAATTCTAGAGAATCAATAAAAAACCACTAGAAACAATTCACAACTTTAGCAAAGTTGCATTTACTAAATAAATTCACATAAATCATTAGCATTTTTATATAGTACCAACAAATTCCAGCAGCAAGAGATACAAAAAAAAAAAATTCCATTCAAAATACCTTGATAGTATAAAATATTTGGGAATCTATCTGCCAAGGGAAAGTCAGAAACTATTCAAACACAACTACAAAACACTTTTCACACAAATAAGGTCAGACCTAATCAGTTGGAAAAATATCAAGTGCTCATGGGTAGTCAGAGCAAAAATAATAAATGGCAACACTACCTAAATTAATCTACTTATTTAGTGCCACACCAAAAAAAATCCCAAGAAATTATTTTACAGATCTAGAAAAAATAACAACAAAGTTCATCTGGAAAAACAAAAGATCAAGAATTTCAAGGGAATTAATGAAAATAATGGTAATGAAAGTGGCCTAGCCATGACTGATCTAAAAATATATTATAAAGCAGTGGTCATCAAAACCATCAAAAGCATTTGGTACTGCCTAAGAAATAGAGTAGTTGAGCAGTGGAATACTTTAGGATCACTGGACAAAATAGGCAATAACTATAGCAATCTAGTGTCTGATAAATTCAAAGACCCCAACTTTTTGGATAAAACTCACTATGTGGCAAAAAACTGCTGGGAAAATTGGAAGCTAGTATGGAAGAAATTAGAGCTCAAGTCATACCTAATACCACATACCAAAATATGATCAAATTGGATTCATAATTAGACATAAAGAGTGATATTATAAGCAAATGAGAGGAACATCTCAGATCTGTGGTGCAGGAAGGAATCTATGTTCAAAGAACAACTGGAATTCAAAATTGAATAACAGATTATTTTGATTATAGTAAGTTAAAAAATTGTTGTACAAACAAAATAATGCATACAAAATCAATAGGGAATTAATACAATGGGAAATCATTTTTTACATTTAAGGGTTCTGATAAAATCCTCATTTCTAAAATAAATAGTTGATTCAAATTTATAAGAATCCAAGCTATTCTCCAATTGATAAATGATAAATATTAATAAATAATTTTCAGATGAAGAAATTAAACATTTAACTATATGAGAAGGAGCTTTAAATCATTATTGATCAGAGAAATGCAAATTAAGACAACTCTTAGATACCATTACACACCTGTCAGATTGGCTAGAATGACAGGGAAGACAAGGATGAATGTTGAAGGTGGTGTGGGAAAACTGGGACACTAATACATTGTTGGTGGAATTGTGAATGGATCCAGCCATTCTGGAGAGCAATTTGGAATTATGTTCAAAATAGTCTTCAAGCTATGCATACCCTTTGATCCAGCAGTGTTTCTATTGGGTCTGTATACCAAAGAGATCTTAAAGGAAAGAAAGGGAGTCACATGTACAAAAATGTTTATGGCAGCCCCTTTCATAGTGGCAAGAAACTGGAAACTGAGTGGGTGCTCATCAGTTGGAGAATGGTCGAATAAGTTATGGTATATGCATGTATGGAAAATTATTTTTCTATAAGAAATGATTGGGAGGATGATTTTAGAAAGGTCTGGAGAGACTTACATAAACTGATGCTAAGTAAAATGAGCAGAACCAGGAGATCATTGTACACAGAAACAGCAATGTTATAGGGCAATCAATTATGATGAATGTGACTCTTTCTAACAATGTGATGATTGATGCCAGTTCCAATGATCTTGTGATGAAGAGAACTATCATTTATCCATATATAAACATGCATCTAAAACAATATTAGTATATAATGTAATTTTTTTTCTTAATTTAATCTTCAAGCTATCTATATTTTTTCTAATAAATTCAACTACTGATCTATCATAGTGTTGATTCTTCTTTCCTATCTCTGCTAGGAGTTTTCATCTTTAATTCTGCTGCTTAATTTGCCTTGCTAATACTACTTAACCTCTCTCACCCATGGATTCCTTCCTTATTGTCTTCCTTCCCCTTTGCATGCCCCTCTGCTTTCCCTCTCCCTTTATTTCTTTATAGATTTTGGAGGGTGCTCTGCCCTTCATGGCACATATACATATTACATAAATTTAACATTCCCACCTTGCTTTTATATGTTGTCTTTCTTTCATTAGAATATAGATCCCTTGATGATTGGGACAATTTTTTCTTCTTCTTTGTTTTTATTTATTTATTGTGTACAATAGTGCCTAGTACATGGTGTGGTTAATGAGCAGATTGCTTTTTTCAGTGATGCAAAAAGAGTTAAATGAACAAATAGTGGATACTTAATAGATATTTGCTTCCTTCTTTGATTCTATTCAAATGTGACCTATTTCTTTATATTTTGGCTTCTTCAACTTTTCTCTCCAGGATTTTTCCTGAAGAATCTTTCATCTTTCAGAACTGAAGGCTAAAGGAACAAAAGATCAGTACTCTACCAAAATTCAAGCAAATCCAGTACTCAAATAAAGACATATAGTCCAGTATTTTCTATCAATCTGAAGTGTTTCATACATATAGGATTAAGCCTTAGACTACATAAGAAAAGAGAAAATTCTGTAGAAAGAACTTTAAAAGAAGGGTTAACCAGTCTTCATAACATTAAAAAGCCACTTACCAAAAGTCGCATTCAAAGAGAAATAGGAACTTCTAAATTATAGAAAAATATCCTTGTGGGATAATATTAATTTTGTTTTAAAATGGTTATCTATAATTTATTTTATTGCTTATTATTAATTTATTATAATTCAATATCATCTATTTTTTATTGTATTCTTATTCTATGTTCATATTATTAAAAGAGTTTCTCTTTTTTTATCTGATTGAGGCAACACATAATGACAATGTGTGTGTGGAGGGAGAGGTCTTTTAGTCATGTGTTAGACACTTCTATTATTTATTATGTTTACCATTTAAACATTTAATAAAATTAAAGTTTATAAATTATTTTCAAATCCTAGATAAGGTTCAAAAACTGACTTCAGATAGCCATCAACTATTCTAGGTTGATCTTTTTTCTTACATTTTTCATATATATGTGAGTACATCTTTATCTATCTATATACACTGTATGTGTGTGTGTATATACATATATGTGTATATATATATATTTTTTTTAACCTAATGTTTAATAGATTATAATGTTTCAGATAGAAGTGTCCTTATTGGGATGCTGGTTGCTTATATAAAAAATGCACTGGATGGGAGGTAAAAAAATGAATGATGAGTAGAGGAATTATATTTACTTTCAAAAAGATTATCTCCTTAACATCCTTTGAGTTGCAATGTAACCACATGGTGGTAGCCCCATTCTGGAATTTAAACCTGCTAGTGTCTGAGTAGGTTGCAGTAAGTCAATAACAGGGAGAAAAAAAGAAAGCAAAAAGAGAGAAGATATATTACTACCTAGACTAGAAATTTGAAGCCATAAGTAGTTTTGTTTAAATGATTTAAACAATAAAGAAAGCAGCCATCCAGGAAGAACAATTATAAGATTTGTTGTTGTTTGTTTGTTTTTTTTAAACAAACCAAATTAGGCTGTTCAGCTGCTACTTCTAAAAACACTGTTGGATAACCATATTGTTTACAAAATGAAAAGGAAAAAAATAATGCTTAAATTCATCCATGTTGAGACATTTGAAGCAAAATCAGGAAACAGAAGTGCACTATTTATGATGGTTCTTTTTTTTATTTTTAGCTGTTGTTATTCAAAACTAATCCATCAAGGGGGGAAAATTGGGAAAATATACTATTATTGTGTTTTAGCATTGCTAGTTTTTTCAATGTGTTGATTTTCTTTTTTTTATGTTCATACCAATTGATTTTGGTGCCTTTTACAAACTTGGTGGTAGGTAACCTTATGCTGTTACTGACCTCAAAAGCACTGGGCCATAAATAACTGAGTAAATGAATTAATATCTCAGTGAAAACAAAAAAGTAGTGACTATAATTACATTGTCTATGCTGCTTGCTGTATTACTAAAAACTAGAGTAGCAATCCCTTAAAATGACTAAATTTAGTACATAAACCCCATGATAAATATTGTTCAAATAGGAAGATAAATAAATATAGTCTTCTTTTTCAAATATAAGATCTTTGAAGAGATCTATTAAGGTTAAGAAGCAGTGTCTTCAGTTAGTAGGAATTTATGATATTAAAGACCAAAAAAAAAAGAAAAAAAAAAGGATCTAGCAATCCTTCAAGTCTCTTTTTGTGGGGCTGTTGTCCAAAGCACGATCATGAAGTCTGAGATATGAGTGCACTTTAAATATAATCTTGGAGAAGGTGCAACTTCCATATTTTTTTTTCCCACTCCCCCTGACCCTATAGATAGTCAAAGTTTCCCAGGATAGGGCACAGAGATATCATCCATTCACATATTCAAGGATTAACAGCTTGTTTCCTTTACTTCCTCTATAGCAACTGATGAACTTACATTGTAATTTCAGTTTAAAAAAAAAAAGTTCATATACTCAAAAAGTTATCAAACTCTTTGACCCAGCAGTGTTATGACTGGGCTTATATCCCAAAAAGATTTTAAAGAAGGGAAAGGGACCTGTATGTGCATGAATGTTTGTGGCAGCCCTCTTTGTAGTGGCCAGAAACTGGAAACTCAGTGGATGCCCATCAACTGGAAAAGGGCTGAATAAATTGTTGTATATGAATGTTATGGAATATTATTGTTCTGTAAGAAATGAGCAACAGGATGATCTCAGAAAAACCTGGAGAGATTTACATGAACTGATGCTGAGTGAAATGAGCAGGACCAGGAGATCATGGTATACTTCAACAACAATACTATATGATGATCTATTCTGATGGACATGGCTCTCTTCAACAATGAGATGAACCAAATCAGTTCCAATAGAGCAGTAATGAACTGAACCAGCTTCACCCAGTGAAAGAACTCTGGGAGATGACTATGAACCACTACATTGAATTCCCAATCCCTCTATTTTTTGTCTGCCTGCATTTTTTATTTCCTATAGGTTAATTATACATTATTTCAAAGTCTGAATTGATTCTTTTTGTACAGCAAAACAACTGTTTGGACATGTATACATATATTGTATTTAATTTATACTTTGACATATTTAGCATGTATTAATTAACCTGCCATCTGGGTGGGGGGGAAGAAGGGGAAAATTTAGAACAAAGTTTGGCAATTGTCAATGCTATAAAATTACCCTGCATATCTCTGGTAAATAAAAATTATAAAAATTAAAATTAAAAAAAATCAGGTGTTTGGCAACTCTAACCTCTTTTGATTTCCCTTTTTTCTTTTTCTTTATTTCCCCCCCTTTTTTTTTAAATTTGAAAAAACAGAGTAGGAAAAAAAGAAAAACAGAAAAGAAAAACAAAACAAAATACAGTAAAACAAAAGAGAACCTTTTCATATGCCCTAAAGAACAAAGGGGATTTTTCAAAATATATAACAACGAACTACCAGATGAAAAAAGTGCATTATATTAGTAGAAAAAATTTATGAGTGATCATTTTTTTTAGTTTTTTGTAAATTGTTCTTTTGTTCTTTGCTGCACGTTTTAGATTTTATTCTTTTTCCT
The DNA here is from genome assembly GCF_048593235.1 of Sminthopsis crassicaudata. Classification (NCBI taxonomy): domain Eukaryota; kingdom Metazoa; phylum Chordata; class Mammalia; order Dasyuromorphia; family Dasyuridae; genus Sminthopsis; species Sminthopsis crassicaudata. The sequence goes on along the minus strand of NC_133617.1, from coordinate 211,191,170 downwards.
CCTTTCATTCCCCACACCATTCCCAAGCAAGCTACATTTAAGAAAAGATATATTTATGTATACATATGTAGATACATACATACATAACACACTTACATTCACCCCTATATATACATATGTCTTTTCTATCCTTGCTGCCTGATTAAATTCTACTTGCCTTGTCTTGCTATTACTTAATCTCCCTCCACCCAAAGATTTGGTCCTTGTCTTCTTTCCTCATCATTTGCTTCCCCATATGCCTGTCCCTCCATCTTTATTTCTTTATAAATTTTGGAGGGTACCTTCATAGGTTTTTGGGAACCATGAGCCCTCTTTCTCCCTCCAATGCCTCTGAGTCAATTCTTCCTTCCACTGTACCTCATTTGGACCACATGGTTGTAATTTTTACCTTAACTCTGCTAATCTTTCTTTTGAGCAAGTCTGTTGCTGATGTGAATCTTATATACACACTTGCATGTGTGTGGGTGTGTGTGGATGTGTGTATGAACAAATAATTTGTACATATTTAAACAATTAGTCCACATTAAGTTTCTTAAAATTGATCTTTTATATTGGCTCTTGAATATTAAAATTAAGTTTGGGATTGGTTAAAAAAAAATACCTGAAAATCTGCAAGTCCATTTTTTTCTCATTCAGGATTATAGATAATTTTGCTTGAGGTGATATTTTTGGTAACACATGCTTCTCTTTTATTGTCAGTAAATATGATTTCAGGACCTGTGATCTTTTATTGTGGCTTCTGATATGTCTTGTGCAATTCTAAATGTAACTCCAACTTATTTCAATTGTTTTTGTTTATTTGTTTCTTGCAAAATTCTCTTTGATTTGGGCTTTTTGAAATCTGGCAATTCCTATATGTTTTCTACAGCAGATCTCTTTGAGGTGCTGATTGGCGGAATTTTTCTATTTCTACTTTTCCCTCATGTTCTATCACCCCAAAATAATTTTCTTGGATTATTTCCTGCATTATTGTATCAGGGTCTCTTTTTGGTCACAACTTTCTGGCTGTCCAATTATTATTATATTTTCTCTTCTTGATCTCTTTTCTAGATCTGTCATTTTTCTTATAAGATGTTTCACATTTCGTTGTATTTTCTCATTCTTTATAGTATGTTTTGTTATTTCTTGGTCTCATATATCTTCCCTGGCTTCCCTTTGTCCAAATCTAATTTTCAAAGCACTATTTTCATCCTTGAGACTGTGTTACTCTTTCTAATTAGGTAATTTTTTAAAATTAGTTTCTTGTTTTTCTTGGATGGTTTTATTTATTTTTTCCTCAATGTTTCTCATTTGATTTTTGAATTCTTTTTTGAATTCTATAAATTCTCTCTCGTCAGGGAACCATTTCAGGACACTCTTTGGGGTAGAAGTTCTTTTTCCTAAAGCAGTCTCCTCTGAAGAGGAATCCCAGTCTTCCCTATTCCCATAGTAAGTTTCTTTGGTGGGGTTATTTCTTCTTTGCTGATTCATTTTTTTTAAATAAGAGATATTAGTGTAATCACCTCTATTGGTGGAAGCAAATGATTCCTCAAGCTTCCCTTCAGCTCTCTACTCTGGCAAGAAACCCTAAACCAATCTCCATACTCTCTTGCAAGTGTCCACAGCCAGCAGTTCTCCCACTCCACTGCTTCTGCACTCACTGAGTACTGGTTCCTTGTTGCCCAGGGTTGTTACTCAGCAGCATAGCTGGGCCTGGCATTCCGAATTAGCTGAGGTTCTCTCAGTCTTCTCAGAATCAAAGCTCAATTCCACAAACAGTCCAGAAGATGAAAGTCTCTGTGGTTCCTGCTGAGGCTTCAGCCATATCCAGCTACTTTGAAGGGTCCCTGTTTGCTGTATCTGCAGAGCTAGCCACCTGTAATTCAGACATGTTAATCACTAGTCCAAGGGCTTTTTTCTTCAGATATTTTCAGGAGGACCCCAGTTCTGCTCCAAGTCTTCTTGATTTTTCACAAATCTATGTTCACCATGAGGTGCAAATTTATTCTATTTGTAGAGGAAATTGGGAGAGCTTAAAAATCTAACAACCTACTCCATTATCTTTCCAGAATCCCCCCAACTTTCCTTCTTCTTAAAGTTATACTACAATTTTTTAAAGTAATTCAGGCATGATACAGCTATTACTCCAAATATTTTATCGTGATATGGGGATATTATAATTTTAACTAATGGATCACATTTATATAGAACTTTTCCTCATACTAATCTTGTGAAATTGGTAATTATCTCCATCTTACATTTTGGAATACAAAAGACTGGAGAGGTTAAATTAGTAGTCCATTGCCTCAAAACTATAAAGTGTCAGCAGCAACTAAGTTTTCTAACTCACTTCAATACTCCTTCCAATATACTACCTTACCTTTTATGTGTGATAATGATAATAATCATGTGACTTACTTTATTTCAGGTAAAATTTTATTCAAGATATCAACATGCATTAAGTATGCATATTGAATATTGAATTGAACTAGGTTAAATAAAGCTAAATTTTAGATGGGACTTAGAATAAGCAAAAAACAAACAAACAAACAAAAAAACAGGAGACTTCTTCCATTAAGGAACTTCAGTTTCAAAAAGTTATTCAATTGTCCACATACAAGAAAAATCATAGCCCCTGTCTTTAAAATTTATTCAACATATAGTAAAATTTATTTTCTCTTGGCCAGTGTTACTTAGTAGTATATTTAATATAATTCCCTTATTATAAAGAAATTTTTAGGATTAATTTTAACAATTGTATGATAAGAGGTATTCATAGGTTAATCAATGATGGATAGCTAAGATAGAAATTGATAACTCTAAATTCTTTAAACATGAATATGTGTATATAGGCCCACTATTTATTTAGCTGTTATAAAAATTAGCTTAACTATTTATTTAGTTACCATATAAGAATTAGTAACAAAATAAACATAATTCTTTTGTCACATCCCAATACATGTGACTTCTAAACATTTTTTTTTAAAAGTAGAAGAAATCATGTTTAAGAAATTAATACACGAAATGCAGTGATATTTAGTCCCTTCTCTGTCCTTTACTAGTTTAAATTATTGGAGCAAATAAAGTGTATTTCTCTTATCCAACCCAAGGAGAAATGGTAAAAGTGAAATGTGTAAAAGAAAAACAATGGAAAAAAGGATATAGGGAAAGATTAACAATGACAAACAAGGGAATAGAAGTTGTAGTATTCATCTTTAACTAGAGCAATGGCTTTGAAAGACTGGGGCACTGGAGATGTTTATCTCAATCTGGCCTGAAAAGGAAAGGTAGAAGAAATCATGCTACTCCTTCCATGGAAGTATGTGGTGTGTGTGGGTGTGTATGGGAATGTATGTGTATGTATGAGCGAGAGAGACAGAAAGACACAGAGAGAGACAGAGACTGAGAGATAACAACACAGAGACAGAAACAGAGAAAAACAAGTCAATCAGTAAATAAACAATTATACAATAAACATTATTACAAACAATCAATTATTAAATACCTGTTATGTGCCAAGCATTGCACTAATTGTTGAAGATAAATATATGGTCCCAAGTGTTTAATGACAAAAACAATTTGGAGAAAATGATGTACAAAAAAGTTCCACCGCATGAACAGGAAATAACCCATAGAAGGAAAGTACTAGAATTAAGAAATATTGGGACATGTTTCTTTTAGAAGCTAAATTTTAGATGGGACTTAGAATAAGCAAAAAACAAACAAACAAACAAAAAAACAGGAGACTTCTTCCATTAAGGAATCAAGTGACTTTGTGGATTATATATTTTGAGGAAATAATGGTTATTCATTTATTTGATTTTTTCATCATTATTTTAATAAAAATAAAATCATTCTATAATGTTGTCAAATGCATTCTTATAAGTGGGCAGCCTATCTTCATTTATTATACATTGTCATAAGCAGCAAATTATTTAGTGAGTATTTGGAGCCAAATAAATTTATTTTATTTAAAGATCTGCATTTATTTAATATACAATCATAAAGTGTATTATCTTATTCATTAAATAAATGAAAAATTAAATAAACAAAAATTTGAATCAAGTTAAGTGGATTTAAAGATCATCAGCAAATAAATGGTAATTAAATCTATGGGCAAGAATGAGATCTTTAAGTAAAATAGTGTAGAGAATAAAGAGAAGATGTTCCAGAACAGAACCTAAAGGGAGACCCATGGTTAGAGGGTTATGATCTGGAACAGGATCTAGCAAAAACAGAAAAGGAGTAATCTATTAGGTAGAAGAATCAGCAAAATATGATGACTCAAAAACATATAGGGAAGAGAGTATCAAAGACAATAAGATGATCAGTAATGCCAAAGCCAGTAGAGAGGTCAACAATGAAGATTGAAAAAGGGCCACCTAATTTAACAACTAAAATATCACTGGCAAGTTTGGAGATGATAGTTTCAATGGAATGATAAAATTAAAAGCTTGATTATAAAGTATTAGGGAAAAAAAATAAGAGGGGGGGGGAAGAGTGGAGCCAAGATGACAGAGTGAAATCAGGAATTTGCCTGAGTTATCCCATTTTCCCATGAAAACCATATGAACCCCACTCTTTGCAGATGATATGATGGTATACTTAGAGATCCCCAAAGACTCTGCTAAAAAGCTATTAGAAATAATTCAGAACTTTATAGCAAAGTTGCAGGATACAAAATAAATCCACATAAATCCTCAGCATTTTTATACATTACCAACACAATCGAGCAGCAAGAGATACAAAGAGAAATTCCATTCCAAACAAATGTTGAGAATATAAAGTATTTGGGAATATATCTACCAAAGGAAAGTCAGGAATTATATGAGCAAAATTACAAAACACTTGCCACAAAAATAGTCAGATTTAAATAATTGGAAAGACATTAAGTGTTCTTGGATAGGCTGAGCGAATATAATCAAAATGACAATACTCCCTAAATTAATCTATTTATTTAGTGCTATACCAATCAGACTCCCAAGAAACTATTTTAATGACCTAGAAAAAATAACACCAAAATTTATATGAAAGAACAAAAGGTCGAGAATTTCAAGGGAAGTAATGAAAAAAAAAATCAAATGAAGGTGGTCTAGTTGTACCTGATCTAGAACTATATTATAAAGCAACAGTCACCAAAAACATTTGATATTGGCTAAGAAATAGAGTAGTTGATCAGTGGAATAGGTTAGGTTCACAGGGCAAGATAGTGAATAAAAATAGCAATTTAGTGTTTGACAAACCCAAAGATCCCTACTTTTAGGATAAGAATTCATTATTTGACAAAGCTGGGAAAACTGGAAATTAGTATGGCAGAAACTAGCCATGGACCCACATTTAACACTACATACTAAGATAAGATCAAAATGGCTCCATGATTTAGGCATAAAGAATGAGATCATAAATAGATTAGAGGAACATAGGATAGTTTACCTCTCAGAGTTGTGGAGGAGAAAAGAATTTGTGACCAAAGAAAAACTAGAGATCATTAATGATCATAAAATAGAAAATTTTGACTATATCAAATTAAAAAGCTTTTGTACAAACAAAACTAATGAAAACCAGATTAGAAGGGACGTAACAAATTGGGAAAATATTTTTACAGTTAAAGGTTCTAATAAAGGCCTCATTTCCAAAATATACAGAGAATTTAATTTATAGGAAATCAAGCCATTCTCCAATTGATAAATGGTCAAAGGATATGAACAGACAATTTTCAGATGATGAAATTGAAACTATTTCCACATATATGAAAGTGTTCCAAATAACTATTGATCAGAGAAATGTAAATTAAGACAACTCTGAGATACCACTACACACCTGTCAGATTGGCTAAGATGACAGGAACAAATAATGATGAATGTTGGAGAGGATGTGGGAAAACTGGGACACTGATACATTGTTGGTGGAGTTGTGAAAGAATCCAACCATTCTGGAGAGCAATCTGGATCTATGCCCAAAAAGTTATCAAACTGTGCATACCCTTTGATCCAGCAGTGCTACTACTGGGCTTATATCCCAAGGAAATACTAAAGAAAGGAAAGGGAACTGTATGTGCCAAAAATGTTTGTGGCAGCCCCTTTTCATAGTGGCTAGAAACTGGAAAATAAATGGATGTCCATCAATTGGAGAATGGTTGGGTAAATTATGGTATATGAACATTATGGAATATTATTGTTCTGTAAGAAATGACCCACAGGATGAATACAGAGAGGCTTGGAGAGACTTACATCAACTAATGCTGAGTGAAATGAGAGAACTAGGAGATCATTATGCACTTCAACAATGATACTGTATTATTGTACCTAGGATATACTATAACATATTTAATATGTATGGGAATGCCTGCCATCTAGGGGAGGAGGTGGAGGGAAGGAGGGGAAAAATTTGGAACAGAAGGGAATACAAGGGATAATGTTGTAAAAATTTCCCTATGCATATGTACAGTCCAAAAAAAGTTATAATTATAAAATTAATAAAAAAAAAAAACATGTGAACCCAACCCTCTGAACATAATAAGATGGAATGAAGACATACTTCAACTCTAGATAGACTGGAAAATCTTCCACAAAAGTTAATCTCCCCTGGATGAAAAAGGTGTCCAGCCCAGCTCAGACAGATTATGGGAAAACCAGTGAGAGGGTCTTAATCACAGTAAATCAGCAATTAAGATCCTCAGTTCTGGCTCAGAAGAGGAGCAAATCAGTGGTTTACCTTCTTAAAAGTTGCTTAAAAGTCCCAGCTTAAAAGGAAAACTCTGAGTAACCAAACTATTTCCTCAAAAGAGCAGGCAAAGGTCACTCCTACAAACACAAGGGACCCTTGTCCTCAAAGTCAAGACTTGGAACTGCAGAGGAAACTTGGAACAGAGCTTTCTTTTATCCCAGGAGCAGAGCTTGACCACAAAAGTAAATAAAAGAGAAAATACCAAAAGAAAAAGGAATACAATGAATAAGGGGGAAAAAAGAAAAAAAAAAAAAAAAAAAAAAAAAAAAACTTGACCACAGAAAACTACTATGGTAACTGGGAAGACCAAAAACACAAAAACACTGACTTAAATGAGTACAGAATGTCCGCAGAGAAAATTTCTGTCTCTTTTTAAAAATTTAATATTTTACAATTATATTGAAAACTATTTTTTCATTTGTTTTTAAGATTTTTGATTTTTAGGTTTTGCCCTCATTCCCATGAAGACATAAGAAGCCACTTGCGAAGTTATGTAAATATTTCCATAAAAGTTAAGTTGTGAAAGAAAAATATAGATTCTCCCACCCTAATGAAAACAAAAACCCTCAAGAAAAATTAAATTAAAAATAGAGAGACAGAGAGAAATAGAGAATGCCTCAATCTCTATTTTCTCAGTTCCTTCTCTGGGATAGATAGGATTTTTCATCATAAGACCTTCAGAGTAGTTGTGATCTGGTCATCCCATAATAAGATACTCCTTTGTATACAGTATATTTCATTTTGCTCATGGTGGACTTTCTAGGTTCATTTTTTAACCTGAGAGCTTCCTATTACAGAGGAAAACTCCATTTAATACTATACTGTCTAGTATTTTCGATAGAAATGGGTGTTGGATTTTGTCAAATGATTTTTCTGCATCTATTGAGATAAATCATATGATTTTGTTAGTTTGGTTATTGATATAGTCAATTAAGCTAAACAAGTTCAATTCCTCTATCTAGATTTCCACAAATATCATGCTGCACAAGAAAAATCAGATCCAAAAACTAAAAATAAAAAAAAAAAGCTTTTATTCTATATGTGTCACTGATTTAAATGTGTTTATTGTAACTAACAAACCGTAGGATTTTGATTTTTATCTAGTCTGTTATCAAGTTTTAGTGAATTATTTTGTTCTGTTAGCTCTTTTTTCATTTTTATTTTTTTCATTTGGTCAATTGATTGTTGTTGGAAGCAAACAACAACAAAATGAGTAAAAATACTAAATTTTGGTCCATGTTCAGTTTCCACTGTCTTCTCTCTTAATGTAGATGGCTTTCTTCATTATAAGACCATTTGAACTGGTATGAATCACCTAATTGTTCATGAGAGCCATGTCCAGCAGAACCTGAAACACTCCTGTATTCCCAGTATAAATTCTACTTGGTCATGGTATATTATCATGGGGGTGGCTTTCTGTAATCTCTTTGCTAATATTTTATTTAAGATTTTTGCATCAATATTCATCAGGAAAATTGGTCTATAATTTACTTTCTCTTTTTTTTTTTTACTCTACTTGGCTTAGGTATCAGCACCATCACTGTGTCATAAAAGGAATTTGGCAGGACTCCTTTCCCTATTTTTTGAAATAATTTGCATAGTATTGGAACTAATCATTCCTTAAATGTTTGGTAGAATTTACAGTAAATCCATCCGGCCCTGGAATTTTTTTCTAAGAGAGCTGAGTAGTAGCTTGTTCTACTTTGTTTTCTAAAATGGGACTAATTAAGGAATTTATTTCCTCTTCTGTTAATCTGGGAAATCTATATTTTTGTAAGTATTCCTCCCTTTCACTTAGATTATCAGATTTATTGACATATATTTGGTAAAATATTTCCTAATTATTACTCCAATTTCCTCTTCGTTGGTGGAAAGCTTATCCTTTTCATTATTGATACTAAAAATTCCATTTGCTTCTTTCTCTTTTCTCATTGAATTAACTAAAGTTTTTTTTTTTCTTAAAATCAGCTTTCAGTTTTATTCAATAGTTTTTTTTTTACTTTCACTTTTATTAATCTCTCTTTTTATTTTCAGAATTTCAAATTTGGTATTTGTTGATTTTTAATTTCTTCTTTTTTTTTTTTTTTTTTTTTTAAGCTTTTTTAGTTGCAAGTCCAATTCATTGAGCTTTTCTTTCTCTATCTTATGCAAGTAAGCATGTAATGATACAAAACTTCCCCTAACAACTGTTTTGGTTGCATTCCATAAATTTTGGCATGTTTTATCATCATTATTATTCTCATGAATGAAATTATCTATTGTGCCTATGATTTGTTGTTTCACCCACTCATTCTTTAGGATCAACTTATTCAGTTTTCAATTAATTTTCCCTGGCTCTTTATTATATTTATTATTGCATCATGATCTGAAAAATTCATTTACTATTTCTGCTTTTTTGAATTTGATTTTGGTTTTACGTCCTAATATATGGTCAATTTTTGAATAGGTTCCATGAACTGCCAAGAAAAACATATATTCCTTTCTGTCTCATTCAATTTTCTCCAAAGGTCTATCACATCTAACTTTTCTAGAATTCTATATATCTCCTTAATTTTTTCTTATATTTTTTTTGGTTTGATTAATCTAGGTCAGAGAAAGTAAGGTTGAAATCCCCCACTAGTATAGTTTTGTTGTCTATTTCTTCTTGCAGCTCTCTTAACTTCTCTAGAAATTTGGATGCTATTTTACTTGGTGCAAATATGTTTGATATTGATATTACTTCATTATCTTTGGTATCCTTTAACAAGATATAGTTTCCTCCTTATCTCTTTTAATTAGATCTATTTTTCCTTTTGCTTGATCTGAAAGCAGAATTGCTACTCCTGCTTTTTTTTTTTTACTTCATCTAAAACATAATAGATTCTACTCCAGCCTTGTACTTTTATTCTGCCTGTCACTCTGATTTAAATGTGTTTATTGTAACTTAACAAACTGTAGTATTCTGACTTTTATCTAATCTGTTATGAAGTTTTAGTGAGTTATTTTGTTCAGTTAGCTTTTTTATCTTTTTTTTTTTTTTTTTTTTTTTTTTTTTCATTTGGCCAATTGAACTTTTAAATGAGGTATTTTGTTCATGGCATTTTTTTTTTTCATTTCACAAATTCTGTGTTTTGATGAATTTTTTTTTCCATATCTATTTTGTATCATGTTCTGACTAGCTTTTTGAAGGGCCTTTGGACCAGCCTTGGTCTTAGCAGAATAATTACCACAACAATAGTTAGGGATAAAGATCAAAAGTCTTTATTATCTCCTTTAGTCTCCCAGTCTGAGTCAGGAGTCTCAGCCAGTCAGCCAGTCAGCAGTCTGTACATCTCAATGTAATGTCCTGCTGTCTAGAGCCCCCAAGGTGGAATGAAAAAATGTACTGTTGCTTTCAAGAGCTCTCACAGTGGGGTGAATAAAAAAAAAAAAAAAAAAGGCTAGCTCTCTTAAGGATCTCAGGACCAGCCCAAATCCTTAGTCTTAGTGGAGAAGTGATAAAGGCAGGAGAACCAACATGATGCTGGTCAAGTCTTCTCTCTGTGACTGAGTTTGTCCCCAGTTTATATACTCTATTACAATTAAATTAATTCATTATTATATCACTAGGGAACCATTAGTTGTTGTAAAATTAAATCAATCATATTGAACTAGAGAACTATTAAATCATCATGTTAAACTAGATAACCATTATTTTTATCAATTCTACCGAGTCAACACCTTGTTTTAAGAATCCTTGTCTCCACTATATTTCTCCAGATTTCTGGCTCATTACAATTTTGTAAGGAGTTATATGCTTTTTCCATTTCATTAAATATATTTTTAAGGAGTTTTCTTCAGATAATTTCTGTTTTCCTTTTCCAAACTCTCTTTCCAAATTCTCATTTCTTTTCCCTAATTTTCTTCTAACTCTTGAGGTCCTTTTTGAATTCTTCCAAGAGAGCCTTGTGAAATGGGGACCAACTCACATCACTCTTTGGAGCTTCATTTGGAGATGATTTGCCTTTAGGATCCTCAAGTTTTGAGGTCTATTCTCTTTCTCCTTAAAAACTGTTTATGGTCAGAATTCTATTTGAAGAAGAGCATTTCAGTAATTTCTCTAGTGTGGGATTTGCAAAGCCCTGGCTCCCTGACCAGGGCTTTTTGGACTTCTGGGCAGCCTCTACCCCTACCCAATTGCAACAGACCTTTTCTGAAGTTCTTTCAAAGTAACTTCTTGGGTTCTATCACTGTAAAACCAGTTCAGAGGCTTGATCTGGTGTTGGTCTAAGGGATACTAGGAGTAGCTCTGAAAAAGATGTGTCTACCATCTTGGTTCGTAATAGACTTTGAACAAAAAGTGCCATCTGCATGCTGAAAAAGAACTATGGAGATTGAATGTAAATCAACACATTATGTTTATTTCTTGTGTTTTGCATGTATTTTAATATTTCCCATGGTTTTTCCCTTTTGTTCTGATTTTTCTCTCCCAACATGATTCTTACAAGCAATATATAGTAAAAACAAAAAAATAAAATAATTTTTAAAAATAATGAAATGGGATTATTGGATAAAAAGGAAACAAGAAAGAAAAGAGAAAGTGGAGACAACTACTAAAGACAGCCTTTTCAAGCTTAGCCACAAAAGACAGAAAAGGTAGTAGATGATAGTGGGAATAGAAGGATCAAGTGACTGGTTTTTCAGGATGGGAGATTTATGGGAATCTTTGTAGGAAGTAAGAGTTAGTAATGAGTCAGTAGACAAAGAGTGAAAATAAGTGATAAAGTAAAAATGATCGAGAGGAAAATATGTTGGAGGGGATAGGATGGTATTGCTTGATCAAGTAGAGAAATTACTCTTGGTAAGGAATAAGATCACCTTATCATGTAAGACAGGGTGAAAAGAAGTTAGCAGCACAATGCATGTAATTGATATGAGATGGGGGAAAAAGGGAGCTCATGATAAATGGTCTCAGTTGTTTTCTATAAAATGTAAGGCAAGCTTTCCCCCCAGAAAATATGTGCCATGAATGATTTAGGGAAGGATGAATAATGTTTGGAATAGGTACTGTGAAGATAATGGATAATCAGTTAATATCTATCATTCACAAGTCCTCATTGAAGTCTTATAACATAAATTTGTAGTGGACCCCTTTCATACCTATTCTATGATTTTTGCCATCTTCATACAACTGCATATGCATAGGAGTAAAGGCAAAAAAATAGTAGGAGCTATTCAGTGACAAGGCTTGTTAGGACCTAATTCATGAAATGATAAGGGGGCTAAGGATTCAAAAGAGAAAGATAATGTTTAGTGGAACTGGTTCACAAATGGGCTAAAATAAGAAAGTGGCTAATGAAGGGAAGATGGACTAATATGGGATAACTGAATTACCAAGAGATTGGGGCCTTTGAGGTAGATTTAGAGTAGAGTTTTGTATGTTAAGGCAGAAGGGGAGGCAAAAATCCTCTAGATAATGGTTACATAAGGGGATTTGACAATTCTAGAAACTTGGAAGTAGTATACTTTTAGGTGAAAGCAAGATCTAGGATACAATCATTTTTGTGTGAACAACTGAGGTGAAATGAAGTTAGTCATGAAAAGTTAGTAGGTTGAGAGAGTGAATGATTAGAGATACTAAGGAAAATTCAATATATATTTTGAAATGTCTTAATATAAGAATAAAAGTGTGGAAGGAGAGGAAAAATGTGTTATATGTCAAATTCACTGAAGAAGGCTGGAGAGTTACTTGAAGTTTTATAGACAATAGTAACCAGGGTGATAGGCATAGTATGAACTACGGTGAAAAATACTAAGTATACAAATATAAAGGTAAAAATATTATTTTTCTGTCAAGAACTTACTTCATAATGATGGAAACAACTTAAGGAAGTAATGGTGAAGGAAGGGTTTTGGGTTTGGAAAGTTAGAGGTTTGGTGAGAGGAGTGATAGGAGAGTAAGTTTATTCACTTGTTTCAATAACAATGGCTGTATTGATTTGACTATGGTTCCAAAAATCAGAAAATGCACATAGGAAATTAGACTTAGACCCAAATATAGTGTCTTACCTAAGGAGCTCATCAAGTAGAACACATTGTTGATAGGGCAGGAATTCCATAGATAAAAAATTTAAGTCATCTAAGACATGGTCTGTGATCTGAGAAGTTAAGACAGCTGGTAAAAGATTTCGTGTCTTTAATAAGCCCACATATAATTGGCCGTGTGACATACTCATCAAATCAGGGAATTCCAGAGCTGAAAAGTTTAAGTCCTTTGGACCATTTCAAATGGATAAAAAGACAGATGATGATAAGATAGCTTTTGAGAACTTAAGAAAGTCACTTAATATCTCTGGGCCACAGTCTTATTATCTATAAAATGACTATTAAATTTGATTCACTCTGAAGTCTTTTCCAACTCTAAAACTTTGGTTTGTGAGCTAAGGAGTCAAGGAGTTGCAATCTATAGTGTTAAAACATAAAACCAAACTGATGAATCCATGGATCTTTTAAAGAATTCAAGAAAATGAGCCATAATTTATAAAAAATGAGTTATAATTTATAATTAATAGCTATAACATTAAATAATATATATTTATGTCATCCAAATATGTAATCTTAAAATCCAGCATTATGCTTTAAGTAAAACGAGAAGGAAAAGTTGGTTTTGGAATAACGGTGCATCTAAATTCAAGGTTTGCCCCTTTTAAACATATTGATCATATGACCATGGATATCAATAAACTTATGAGTGTCCTGAACAATATTTTAAGACACTAGGACTGCAAATTTGAAACTTCTTTTCTAAAATGCCTTAGTCAAAAGTTTTTACAAATGAAGTTTTTCATATGGATCAAACCGCAGTTCTAGACCCCGAAGGGGAAGGAGAGGAGAAAAGGAGAGTAAAAAATATGTGACCTTATGCTGCATTTTTCTTGAGCACTTGGCATTTTTTATTTACTTGATATATGTCTTATGAATTCATTTATATTTTACCTATTGTCTACCTCATTTTTCTTTTTTTTTTAATTTTAGTACTTAGTACAAAGTTTAGTATTTAGCAAGCTCTCAATAAATGGTGTTTGACTAATGACTTAAGTAGATAAATAAAAATTGGAATAATAATTCTGAATAAGAGCCATCATTTTTGCCTCAAATACTTCATAATGGTGATTAATTAATAGTAAAGTAACTTACCATCTTCTTCTCGGAGATTGATCCCATCTTTCTTATAAGAAGGCACTATCAATTTATTTATGATCAAAAGAACATTAGTGACTTCTACAAACTTTGGTAATTTGTCTCTCTCTCTCTCTCTCTCTCTCTCTCTCTCTCTCTCTATATATATATATATATATATATATATATATATATGTATATATATATATATATATATATATATTAAACATTTGATGCTTGAGTCACTCAAAAAGTCTATCAATACCTGATATATATGGGTGTATATACTAGGATATTTTTTGAAAAATATATTTGAGACCCACAAATATTATCTCATTGATTATATATGAAGATTATATTTAAAGAGATATATGAAGATTAAAATGTCATCAAAAATAAAAATTAAATATTAATATTTTCAGAGTATATGATAAATAAGCCAAAAGCTTTGATATACTTTGGGGGAAAACAATCTCACTTAAAAAGTAATAGTAAAAACTGACAATTACTCTATACAATTTATTTTGTCAAAAGTGATCTGAAGTGGTTTTTCACCAGAAAAAAAAGTATGAAATGGCTAAGTTCAAAGAAGAATCAAAAGGAACTCCATATATATCCACATGAATTTATCCCACAATATCTTAACCCTTATTATTTATAGAGTCTTTCCCTTGTTAATTATTTCTTATTTTCCTTCACATAGCTTGCTTTTCATATTTGTCTTCATGTTGTCTCTCCCATTAGATTGTAAAGTCCTTGAAAAGAAAAATTGTCTTTCGCCTCTTTTTTACATTCCCATCATTCAGCACCAGATAGGCACTTCATGTTAATTGAATTGGGTTGAAGAAAAGTCATATAAATGACAAAGTTATAGCTATGTTTATAGAAATATATTGAGTTTATAACATCAAATCAGCATCAGATCTTTGCCAAAAGAATTTGTTGTTAGTCAATTGACAAGTGTTTGTTAAGTACTTATGACCTTACTAGGCAACATAGTAGATAGAGTGCTGGGCCTGAGGTCAGCTCATCTTCCTGAATTTAAAATCAGTCTCAGAAACTCACTTAGCTGTATACCTTTGAGCAAGTCATTTATCTATATCAGTTTCCTTCTCTGTCAAGTGAACTGGGGAAGAAATGAAAAGCCAATCTAGTACATGCCAGGAACTGGCTTAAACAATGAAAATATAAATACAAAGAAAAATAACAGTTTTAAAAAGAAAAATAACAGTTTTAAGCATTAAATTGTAATGGAAGAAGATACTATACAAGAAGATAAAAGGGGGAAGTGGAAAGAAAAGGTATTTGGCTAGGATATAGAAGAGAAAATCTGGAGTAGAACTTAGAGAAGAGTTGAGGCTTGGTTGACATGGGGATGTCCCTTAAAAGGAGGTTCAATAGAATTGAATGACTTCAGGGAAGGAATTCTCCATAAAATACATGCATTTCAAAGTTGGAGAGAACTCCCAAGATGAAGAGGTTTGGGGACATTGTGAAGAAAATCCAGAGTGCCAACTAGAGGGATAGAAGTGTATCCTTGAATCTAGCATTATTGTTCAGTAGTTATTCAACAAAGCATTGAAAATTTTTCAAGAATTGTAGACTGAATATGAAACTGAGTAGCTACTGGATACTAAGAAAGGCATGATAGAGTTGCTTTAATTATATATCCCAAAGCTTGCTATTTTTTTATGAAGTTACACTATACTACAAACTGAAATGCCAAAATATACTTGAGAATTAGGCAAATAAGCTATATTAGTGAAGCCCCATTTCTGACAGAACTGTTTCTGGATGTTGTTATACTAAATGCTCATAATCTCTAGAAAATGTGGAACAAAAGCTTTTTTTTTTAATATAGAAAATAAGCAAAGGAAATTAAAAAGTCATGGAACTTGAAGTATTTACCATTCTATTTGCTATTGGAATTGTCACAAAGATACTTTCAATGAGGCTATAAGCAATAAGCTTACATTCAAATAATCTTATTCATTTACAAATAAACAAATAAAAACAACTATTTATAAAATCTATTTAATTTTTTAATTGAATTTTCATTCCATAGTCAGGATCTCAGTTTCCCACCTCCTTTTTTGGTCTGACATTTCCTTGGTGATTTTTTTTTTTTTAATTACATTTAAGAGTCACAAAGTTTGATGTAAGTTTCTCTCCTTTGAGACTTTTTGGTCCTTCTGAAATTAAAATACTACTGTGATGCTAGTTAAAGAATCACACACAATTTTATCACATCACAGAAAAAATATTGGTGTTAAAAAGATCACATTTGTGGCATATAACACTTCAGAATAACTGAAAGCATATCAGTTTCTCAAATATGATCTATTTCTTTTCTTCTGTATTTAATTCTGAGCCTAATTTGCATCTGATATGACTGTCTAAAATAGCTATAATAATGGACTAATTTAATGGCTTATATATCCATTTTCACAAATATGATGGCAACATGTAAAGGAACTAGAAATTCCCTCTTTTTTTCAAACAAAGAGAAATATTTCTATTGAAAACTTAACAGAGATAAATGCAGGAATGAACACAGCACAGATGAAGGCCTCAGATCACAAGACATTTGAAATAAGGTCAGTTCAAAGATAAAACTAAGTGATCAAAGACATCAACACCAACAAATCAATAATATTGTTGTATCAGTTATCTTCTGATCACAAGACTTACTTTATTTTTATAAATTTTTTAAATTTGTTCTGCTCTAGGTCTTTCTTTCTTTTAATGTAAACTTGATAAAATACAATGTAATTACAGACAGGTAAACCAGGAAAAAGAATGTGTGATGCATGCACTATCTCACATAATTACTCTAAGAACCATTTTATTGGAGGAAGATAAAATTGTAATAGGAATTGTTCAGAAAGAAATGCTACAAACTGGAAATTATTCTCACAGAAACTAATCAGAGTTAATCACCATTTCTGACTCCTCCCATAAGTTATATTGTAAGGATCATTCAGTTCTGTTTTCTAAACATTTCAGTAGAATATTCAGTAGAATAATGATAGTTCATTGTGGCATTTAGTGTATGTTATATGATTAATGAAGACTTTTGAAACATATCTATATGACAAAGATGTAGAAGTGAATTAAGTATATGTTAAATAAAATCTCAAGCTTTAAACAAAGCAGATTGAAGTGTTTCTATCTGTTTTTGAAAATGATTATGAGAGTAAGGGAGTTTGGGGAGAGAAATTCTGGGGCATAATAGTTATGTGGTATAGGTATATAGGTTTTGAGTCAGGGAGGCCTGAGTTCAAATCGTGCGCCCTTTTCCATTTACTTGATCTTATGGTCGATCATTTAAATTCTTGGCTTCCATTTGTTCATCTGTAAAAAAAAAAAAAAAAAAAAAAAAATGGAATTGATAAGAGGACCTCCCTTACAAGATAGTTGTGAAGTTCAAGTGAGAGAACATATATAAAATGCTTTGCAATCCTTAAAGTATTTCCAAAATGTACTACAACTATTATTACTAATGAAAATGAAGAAATGGTTATGAAATTAAAATCATGTTATGAATGAAAGAGAATTAGAGGATTGTTACTTCCTGTATGATATTGGAGAAGCCAGTAAAGCTGAGTCTATAACCTTAGAGGGATAGATAAAATGGTCTTTAAATTTTCTTCCATATTTAAAGCTATAATCTAAAAAAAAATAATAATAAACAGTATATTTTTCTTTCCAATACAGGGAATTTCTTATTTAAAAAAAGTTGCAAATATATTTAAAAGCTTTAGTATTATTAGCAAATTAAAAAGAAAAAAAAATTTGCAAGTGAAATTTTTAAAGAAGTCCCTAGGATTAATTAAGTAACTACTATGTGCATGCCAATAATCTAGTCATAGGTAAAGGAAAATAGTCCATACATTTAATGAACTTCTATTCTACAAGGGGAAAACAGGTAAATTAAAAGTTGCTAAATTCACAAAGTAAATACATATGTATTTGAGAGAAGAATCTAACATTTGGGGATACAGCTGGATCAGAAAAGAATACAAGAGGAAATTTTTTAGCCTAACCTTTTAATTAAGCATGTAAGTTTAAAAGATAAAATAAAAGATATGATGATTAGAAATTTTAAATAGCACAGAAGTTTGTATCAAATTGTGTGGTAAGGCAAATCTGATTTACAAATACTCAGATAACTCAAGTGAAGAAGAGAAGTATTCATTCTTAGAATCTTGCAACAAGCCAACTTCTCTAAACTGGAGACTTTTTGCCAGTAGAGAGAGGTTAATTTCAACAGAGATTGAAATGAAATATATAGTTGTGACCACAAGAATAATCCTTAGAAGTAACAAGAACTTGTTAAATTTTGACCTGAATTTTATGATGGTCAATTTCACAAGGTTTACAACTGTTTGCTGGTATGTTTTGTTTTGTGGTGGTCAGTTTTGCCACTGCTTACAACTATTTACCCCATTTCATTTCCCCAAATTCCCAAGATACACTGAATCTAAATTATAAATTAAATCTACCTTAGTTAATGATTTTATAAGAAACCATATAGTCCCCCACAAGGAGGAGATTTGTTTAGAGGTAAGTAGTTCATTAAACTAGAATAACCAAGGAGACTTAGTTTACCTCAGGCTTCCTCAACAAATAGAGATTACTGTTTATAGACCTCTTAGAATATCTCCAGGTCATTAAGGTTCAGGAGATCAGATATTTCTGCTAGAAGAGCAAGCCTTTTGTTGTCCTACCCAGTGTCTTAATGATTAACAGATTTTTAAATTTGGATCTGGAATTATCAAGTGATTAGTTTTGGGAGGTCTTCAGTTTCCTGTTACACTCAAAATGAACTAACATATATGAAGCAGTTTACAAAACTTAAAGTGTAACATAAAAGTTGTTTATTTTACTCTTATAATCTAGAGGAAATAGAGAAGGAAAGAGTCCCCAAGATAGAATTTTGAGGTATATCAATATGAAGGACATTGATGAATATTCAGGAAAGGAAATTAAGAAGGAATTTTCAAAGAAATTGGAAGACACACTGGAGAGATGGGGAAAAGACAACACCTGGGAGAAATAAAGTAATTAAGAAGCTTAAGCTACAGAGAATCAATAAAAAAGGATTCCTGCTGATTTTTTTTAAAATGGAGTTATAAGAATTGTGGAACTATTAGGAAAGCAATTTCAATAGAGGGACCAGGATATGAAATTTTTATATTGAGAAGTAAGTGGAAGATATCTAAATGGAGAATATTATTATAAATAACTTCACTTAAACAAATGGGAAATTTCAATGAATATTTATTTAATTGTTTTCTTAAGGATAGGGTACACACAGGTATATTTCCTGGAAGCCAGGAGTAACTAGTGGATTAAAAGGAAGTGAATATTAGGGCCAAGTAGAGTGATGAATCTTTGTCAGAAAAGCACTATGTCTTTCGCTGTGAATAAAGGAAAAATGGAGAGAAAATGTTAATGGAAATTTGAGGTATAGAACTGCAAAGAAGGAATAACTCAGGAAATATCACTTTTTAAAGTAAATTATAATATCTAGTTTTCAAAATATGAATATTTACAATGTAATCACTTTTAATTAATAATATTTGAGGAAGAAATAATAGGAAAGTAAATACAAATCCAAAAGGGACTAAATACACATTCTCCAGGAATCCATTGCCAAAGTGATTTGTGCATCTGAATTTTGATTTATTTCTCCAGTCTTTTTGCAAATAAAGAAAAGTGGAGTATGAATATTCATTAAAGTTATATCCTTTGGTCATTCCTAAAACTTTGTTGATAAAACCATTGAAAAGTTATTCACTGTATTTTTATCTTTCCAAATTTGTCCTAGTTTAGTATCAGCTGGGTTCCTTAACACCAATCCAATTGCCAAATTTTACATCTTGCTTTAATAAACCTCCCACACATTGTCCTCATTCTTCAGTAATGGGGTGTTAATTTTTCAAATGCATCTTCCCTGTTGTCATACTCTCTGGGTATAAGTTGCTCCTGGGATTCTAGAGCTATGTGTTCTCTTATTGTGTTAATGTCATCATTAGTTTTGATTGCATCTTTAAGTGCTTTCTGTAGTTCTTCTGCTAGGGATATTTCAGATTCTCATTCTAGTGTTTGTTTGTTTTGTTTTGTTTTGTTTTTTGTTAGTGTGTGTGTGTGTGTGTGTGTGTGTGTGTGTGTGTGTGTATGTGTGTGTGTGTGTGTGTGTGTATGTGTGTGTATGTGTGTGTTGGGGTGAGAGAAGGTTGAGCAATTTTATTTTAATGTTGTTTATTTGAAATTTTTTCCCTGAATTTGTACAAGAGCTTTTTTCTTCAGTTTTTCTTTGAAATGGATTCCAGTTGTGCCAGGGGTGATGTTGAAAGTGATTTTCCATCATCATGGACAGTTTTATATTGTCTTAATGGAGCTTGCTTCACAGTTTCTAGAAAGTTATTTTCCTTTACTTAAATTTCAGAAAAATACAAAAGAACTCTTTCCATTGTCTTCAGATTTTAGAATTGGGTCATTCTCCTTTTAGATTCATGTCTAGTGACATTATTTAGAACCAACAGCAGTCCCAGCTGCAATATAGCTCTGATAAAATCTGGTTTATTTACTTCTCAATCACTATTTGAATTTAGTTTCTTTTTATTAAAAAAAAATCTCAAAAATCCTTAAGACATTTAGAGTTTTCATTTTCAGAGAAATCTATTTCAGGCTAGGTATGGAGATGACCAAGGAAGCTGTTGATTAAACTTTTTGAATTCCCCATTTATTGAAGAAAATAAAGGAAATGGCTTTTGGAGTATGGTGAGCATGTGTGTACTTATGATGCTGAGAGGATGTAAACACTACCTCTGACCAATTCTCATTAACTAGGGGTATTTTTTACCATGGATTTTTAGATCAGAGCACAACTAAAATAGAACTTCTGCGTGTGTGTATAGGGGTGTGTGTGTGTGTGTGAGTGTGGGTGTGGGTGTGTGTACAACAGCAAATATGAGTCAGACACTATGATAATCATTCTACAATCATTTTTTAGTGATTACTATGCTCTAATGTAAGGTATTAGAGATAGAAAAATAAAAGTGAGACAGTCATTTCCTTTAAGATACTTGTATTCTCTCAGGGGAAACAGAACAATTAAGTATCAGAAAAAGGAATATGGAGCTAAAGAGTCATATGAATGGTGACTAAAACCATAGGTGAATGACCCTCACATGCTTTCTAATGACAATAGTGATGTGGATTTGATTATTGATATCAAAACTAAAAGCAAAAAAGGGAGGTTGAAAGGAATATGTTATGTGTAATGGGTTTTGCAGCATGCTTAGCCACCTAAGATGGCTACGCACAAAAAGGCATTTGAAGTACTGAAACCTGTTTCCTGTAGACAGAAGTACTAGCCCATGCATGAACAATCCGTATTGGCCTATGAAGTGCTCTCTTTTTAGCTAATATCATTGTTGTTATTCAGTCATGTCCAGCTCTTTTATAGTAATCCAATATGGGCTTTTCTTGATAATTACTGGAGTGTTTTGCCATTTACTTCTCCATTGAATTTTAAAGCAAACATTGACGTCAAATAATCTGCCCCAAGTCACACAGTTAATAAGTGTCTGCCACCAGATTTGAGCTTAAATCTATCCAGACTCCCAATGTTCTTTCCATTCATCCATCTAGCTGCATTTTTTTTTCAATCTGGCTATTTCTAGCATTTGTGAATCTTAGTAAAGAACTCACTCAATAGAAGTGAATGATACTACAGAGGGCCTGAGTGCCAAACTCCTCTTCCTTAGGAAAGAACAATAAGATAAAAAATGAGATAATGGTGAAAAGTACTTTGTAAAAGCACATTGTCTTTATAAATTCTTATCATTATCAGAATCATCACCATCATCCTATTCACAGAACACATTCTAATCACTATATCTTAGCTTAATAAATTCTTTAGTTTACATCCTGTCCAGTTATCCATTAGGAAACCATGACCTACCAAGACCATCTTGCAATATTCTCTGATACTATAACTCTAGTTTGATAGATAGGTAGATAGGAAGCTAGATCTATGAATGTTTAGTCTGTTATATTCATTCTCTAACTTACTCAGAGAATGCTCTCTAATATGCTGAATAGCTTAGCAGAGTCTCTGTTCTGTTGCCATTAATTTACATAATTTGTATCCCCTCAACCTTTAGAGGATAATATCATCACCACTATCATTCTCATTAAATTATCCTACAGTAACTATATGTTTAATATGTGTTGACTTCACCCTGAGCTTTATCCTGCTATTCTGCCAAATTCAAGATCAGTTTAGAGAAAAACAAAAACAGAACAAAAACAAACAAAAAAACAACAACAAAGATTTGTTGATAAGTATTTGATATTGGGGTAGAGGTCCATACTTTTCAACTTAATCTGCATTAACATGTTTTTAAGTCTGCAAATTACGATGTCAAATCCTGATTTATAGAAATTGCTGATATCTCAGATGTAAGTGTGCTGCAAATTTAGCAAACTGCTGGCTACAGCACACTCTTAACTTAAACCTTGTGGACACTAAAAGATGAAGAGATTCCACTCAGAACAGCAGAACACAAATTCCACTAATGCCCTCAGAGTAACAGAACTGACTTCTGGTTGAGCAGAGCCAAAATGGCAAAATATGGCCAGAAAGTTGCTCAGGCTTTTGCAGATTCCCTCAAAAAACACATGAAATCAAGTCTCTGAATAGAGTATGATAAAATGAAATCCACTATTTAGCTCGATAGATTGGAAGGATTTCAAGAAAAGTCAGTCTAATTGAGGTAAAAGTGTATTCAGCCAAGCTCAGACAGTGTCCAAGACAGTCAGTAAGAAGGCTTTAATCACAACAAATCAGGAACTGAGACTTTCACTCCTGGCTCAGTAATAGGGTAAACCAATGGGACAGATGCTAGTCCCAGGCCAGAAGGCAAATTGCCAGCCCTGGAATTCAAACTTTGCCTAGATAGAGCAAGTAGAGCCATCCCCTATTGTGAGCAAGACACCAAACACAAGGAATGATATGCTTAAAGCTAAGACTCTAAGAAAACTTGGGATAACATCCTTTATACCCCAGGAGCAGAGCTCAACCTTAAAAGTTACAAAATAGGGAAAAAGAAAAAGTACATTAATAAGAAATTGAAAATAACCTTAATCGGGAAAGCTACTATGTGAAAGAGAAAACCAAAACACCACCTCAGAAGAGAACAAAATACCCAGAGTGAAAATCTCGAGAGTTATATGAATTGGTCTCAGTTCCAAAGAAACTTCTTTGAAATATTCACAAAAAAAATTTTAAAGCAAATGAGAAAGGTAGAAGAAAACTTGGGAAAAGAAACAAGAGGTATGCAAGAGAGAGTGAAAAATGTGGAAAATGAAAGAAAAAAAATGACTGAATAAAATAATTTCATAAAAAATGCAATTGACAAAATGTAAAAATAATAATAATAATAATAATAATAATAATCACACATTGAAAAGTAGAATTATTCAAATGAAAAAGACACTGAAAACCTAACTGAAGAAAATAATATATTGAAAACTAGTGCCAGGTAAATGGAAGCTATTAACTCTATAAAACATCAAGAATCATTCAAACAAATTAAAAAGAATGAAAGACTGGAGGAAAATGTAAAATACTTCATTGGAAAAAGAGCCGACCTAGAAAATAGATCCAGGAGGGACAATTTAAAAATTCTTGAAGGCCATTACCAAAAAAAGAGCTTGGATACCATTCTTCAAGAGATCATCAAAGAAATGTATCTAGTATACTAGAAATAGAGATTGTAAAAGGAAAAAAAAAAAAAAAAACTTAAGGAACATTGTTGCAAAGCTGCAGAGCTAAAATCTCAAGGGAAAAATATTGGAAGCTGACAGAAAAAAACATTTTGAATATTAAGAACAAACGGTCAGTTCTGGATCTGGCAGTTTGTACAATAAGGATTAGGTCTAGAAAATCATATTCCAGAAGACAAGGGACCTGGGATTACTATGAAAAATCATCTATTCAGTGAAACTGAACATCCTCTTTCAGGAGAGTAGATGGATCTTCAATGAATTAACAGACTTTCATTTATTTCTGTTGAAAATATCAGAACTAAATAGAAAATATGATTTTCAAATACAAGACTCAAGAGAAGCTTAGAAAAATAAAAATGGGGAAAATACATATTACTTAAAGATTAAACTGCTTACATCCCTAGATGGGAATATGATACATGTAACTCTTGAGAATTCTGTCTTTTACTGGGGCAGTTGAAGGGGGCATAGAAGGAACAGAGGGTGTGAGTATAAATGGACTCTGATGTGACAAATTTTAAGGAAGAGATATTAAGTGATGGGAAAAGAGGAAAGGGAGGGATAAAATGAGATAAATCTCATCATGTCAAGAAGCATAAAAACATCTATTACAATAGAGGCAAAGAAAGGAAGGTGATGAGCATTGTTTGAAGCTTAATCTGATCAGTTTTGGCTCAAAGAGAAAAGATATTCACTCAGTTGGGTGTTGATATTTATCTTATCCTATAAAGAAGTAGGAGGAAAAAAGGAAAAGAAAAAAGGAGAAGCTAAATAGAAGTAAAAGTAGAAACTATAGAAGAAAGAGGTAAGAAAAAAGAAGAGAGGTATTTTAAGGGAGAGAAAGTTAGGGAAAGATAAGTCAGAAACAAACCAGTTCTAAGGAGGGACAAGGTGGAAAGAGAACAAAAATATGTATAGGAGAGAAAATAGGTTGGAGGAATATACACAGCTCTTCTTCATAAATATAAAAGTGAATGTAATGAATTCTCCTGTAGAGGGCTGGAGCTCTGGAAAAAGTATACTTGAAACAAGGATACTTACAAAGCATACTGGAGTGAGTGTGTGCTTGAGCTCAATCTCAGATTCCAGACTGCAGACTCCATACTCTCCACACCACACTTCATACTCTAGACTGTCCCAACCATCCTTGTGGTAACTCTCCTGCTAAGACCAAGACCCATCCAGAGACCCTCAAGAAAGTTAGCCCAACCATTATGTTTTGGCACCCCACATTGTGCACCAAAATTTAATGTCTGTATTAACTCTCTGTAGGATCTCAGAACAGGCCTTGGTATTTAGGTAGAGAAATGATGAAGGCAGAAGAGCCACCACAAGGCTGGTCAAATTTGGAGTCCCAAATCTTCTCTGTGTCTGTGTCTGAGACTCTTCTTTGTTTGTGGTTGAGAGGCCCTTTCCCAGGCCTACCAGCCCTTAAATACTTCAGTACAATTACATTACTATAGCAACTGAGCATTTGCAATGATTACATCACCATATCACATTAAATATATATATATATATATATATATATATATATATATATATATATATATATATTTTTTTTTTTAATTTTATTTATAAATTTTTGACATTATATATGCATGAGTAATTATTTCTTTAAAACATTATCCCTTGTATTTATTTTTCCAAATTATCCTCTCCTTCCCTCTACTCCCTCCCATTGATGACAGGCAATCCCACATATTTTACATGTGTTACAATATAACCTAGATACAATGTATGTGTGTAAGTATTATTTTCTTGTTGCACATTAAGTATTAGATTATGAAGGTAATCTGGGTAGATAAACAGTAGTGCTAACAATTTACATTCACTTCGCAGTGTTCCTTCTCTAGGTGTAGTTGTTTCTGTGCATCATTGATCAACTGGAAGTGAGTTGGATCTTCTTAATGTTGAAGATATCCACTTCCATCAAAATACATCTTCATACAGCATTGAAGTGTACAGCGATCTTCTGGTTCTATTCATTTAACACAGTATCAGTTGATGTAAGTCTCTCCAAGCCTCTCTGTATCCCTCCTGCTGGTCATTTCTTACATAGCAATAATATTCCATAACCTTCATATACCATAATTTACCCAACCATTCTCCAATTGATGGACATCCATTCAGCTTCCATTTCTAGCCATTAAGAAAAGAGCTGCCACAAACATTTTGGCACATACACGTCCCTTTCCTTTCCTCAGTATTTCTTTTTTTTTTTTTTTTTTTTTTTTTTTTTTTAATTTTTTTTTTATTATATATATATATATATATATATATATATTTTATAATATTATCCCTTGTATTCATTTTTCCAATTTACCCCCCCTCCCTCTATTCCCTCCCCCCGACGACAGGCAATACCATACATTTTACATGTGTTACAATATAGTCTAGGTACAATACATGTGTGCGAATATCATTTTCTTGTTGCACAATAAACATTAGAATCCGAAGGTACATGCAACCTGGGCAGACAGATATTAGTGCTAACAATTTTCATTCCCCTCCCAGTGTTTCTTCTCTGGGTGCAGCTACCTCTGTCCATCATTGATCAACTGGAAGTGAGTTGGATCTTCTTTATGTTGAAGATTTCCACTTCCATCAGAATACATCCTCATACAGTATTGTTGTTGAAGTGTACAGTGATCTTCTGGTTCTGCTCATTTCACTCAGCATCAGTTGATTTAAGTCTCTCCAGGCCTCTCTATATTCCTCCTGCTGGTCATTTCTTACCGAGCAATAATATTCCATAACCTTCATATACCACAATTTACCCAACCATTCTCCAACTGATGGACATCCATTCATCCTCCAGTTTCTAGCTACAACAAAAAGAGCTGCCACAAACATTTTGGCACATATATGTCTCTTTCTGCTCTTTAGTATTTCTTTGGGATATAATCCCAGTAGTAGCGCTGCTGGGTCAAAGGGTATGCACAGTTTGATAACTTTTTGGGCATAATTCCAGATTGCTCTCCAGAATGGCTGGATTCTTTCACAACTCCACCAGCAATGTATTAGTGTCCCAGTTTCCCCACATCCCCTCCAACATTTGTCATTATTTGTTCCTGTCATCTTAGCCAATCTGACAGGTGTGTAGTGGTATCTCAGAGTGGTCTTAATTTGCATTTCTCTGATCAGTAGTGATTTGGAACACTCTTTCATGTGAGTGGATATAGTTTCAATTTCTTCCTCTGAGAATTGTCTGTTCATATCCTTTGACCATTTATCAATTGGAGAATGGTTCGGTTTCTTATAAATTAGGGTCAGTTCTCTATATATTTTGGAAATGAGACCTTTGTCAGAACCTTTGTTTTTAAAAATATTTTCCCAATTTGTTACTTCCCTTCTAATCTTGTTTGCATTAGTATTATTTGTACAGAAACTTTTTAGTTTGATGTAATCAAAATCTTCTATTTTGTGATCAATAATGATCTCTAGTTCTCCTCTGGTCATAAATTCCTTCCTCCTCCACAAGTCTGAGAGGTAGATTATCCTCTGTTCCTCTAATCTATTTATTATCTCCCTCTTTATGCCTAAATCATGGACCCATTTTGATCTTATCTTGGTATATGGTGTTAAGTGTGGATCCATATCTAATTTCTGCCATACTAATTTCCAGTTTTCCCAACAGTTTTTTCCGAATAATGAATTTTTATCCCTAATGTTGGAATCTTTGGGTTTGTCAAAGATTAGATTGCTATATATGTACCCTTTTTTGTCCTTTGTATCTAATCTGTTCCACTGATCTACCGGTCTATTTCGTAGCCAATACCAAATGGTTTTGGTGACTGCTGCTATATAATATAGCTTTAGATCAGGTACACTTAGACCACCTTCCTCTGAGTTTTTTTTCATTAGTTCCCTTGCAATTCTTGACCTTTTATTCTTCCATATGAATTTTGTTGTTATTTTTTCTAGGTCATTAAAATAGTTTCTTGGGAGTCTGATTGATATAGCACTAAATAAATAGATTAGTTTGGGGAGTATTGTCATCTTTATTATATTCGCTCGGCCTATCCAAGAGCACTGAATGTCTTTCCAATTATTTAAATCTGATTTTATTTTTGTGGCAAGTGTTTTGTAATTTTTCTCATATAATTCCTGACTTTTCTTTGGTAGATGGATTCCCAAATATTTTATACTCTCAACATTTGTTTGGAATGGAATTTCTCTTTGTATCTCTTGCTGTTGCATTTTGTTAGTGATATATAAAAATGCCGAGGATTTATGTGGATTTATTTTGTATCCTGCCACTTTGCTGAAATTTTGAATTATTTCTAGTAGCTTTTTAGCAGAGTCTTTGGGGTTCTCTAAGTATACCATCATGTCATCTGCAAAAAGTGATAGTTTGATTTCCTCATTTCCTACTCTAATTCCTTGAATCTCTTTCTTGGCTCTTATTGCCGAGGCTAGCGTTTCTAGTACTATATTGAATAGTAATGGTGATAGTGGGCAACCTTGTTTCACTCCTGATCTTACTGGGAAAGGTTGCAGTTTATTTCTATTGCATATTATGCTTACTGACGGTCTTAAATATATACTCCTGATTATTCTAAGGAATAATCCATTTATTCCTATACTCTCAAGAGTTTTTAGTAGGAATGGATGTTGGATTTTGTCAAATGCTTTTTCTGCATCTATTGAGATGATCATATGGTTCTTATTAATTTGATTATTAATATGGTCAATTATATTAATAGTTTTCCTAATATTAAACCAGCCCTGCATTCCTGGAATAAATCCTACTTGATCATAGTGTATTATCTTGGAGATGATTTTCTGAAGTCTTTTTGCTAATATCTTATTTAAGATTTTAGCATCAATATTCATTAAGGAGATTGGTCTATAATTTTCTTTCTCAGTTTTCGATCTACCAGGTTTAGGTATCAGTACCATGTCTGTGTCATAAAAGGAGTTTGGTAGGACTCCTTCATCCCCTATTTTTTCAAATAATTTATATAACATTGGGGCTAATTGTTCTTTAAATGTTTGGTAGAATTCACATGTGAATCCATCTGGCCCTGGGGATTTTTTCCTGGGGAGTTGATTAATAGCTTGTTCTATTTCTTTTTCTGAAATGGGACTATTTAAGCAATTTATCTCCTCCTCTGTTAATCTAGGGAGCCTATATTTTTGGAGAAAGTCATCCATTTCACTTAAGTTATCAAATTTATTGGCATAAAGTTGGGCAAAGTAACTCATTATTTCTCTAATTTCCTCTTCATTGGTGGAAAGATCCCCCTTTTCATTTGTAAGACTATCAATTTGATTTTCCTCTTTCTTTTTTTTGATCAAATTTACCAAAGGTTTATCTATTTTATTGGCTTTTTCATAAAACCAACTCTTGGTTTTATTTATTAATTCAATAGTTTTTTTACTTTCAATTTTATTGATTTCTCCTTTTAATTTTTGTATTTCGAGTTTAATTTTTGGTTGGGGGTTTATAATTTGGTCTTTTTCTAGCCTTTTAAGTTGTAAGCCCAATTCGTTAATCTTCTCTTTCTCAATTTTCTTCAAATAAGCCTCTAAAGATATAAAATTTCCCCTTATTACTGCTTTAGCTGCATCCCAAAGATTTTGATATGATGTCTCATCATTATCATTATCTTGGGTGAAATTGTTAATTGTTTCTATAATTTGCTCTTTCACCCAGTCATTCTTTAAGATGAGATTATTCAGTTTCCAATTACTTTTTGGTCTATTTACCCCTAACTTTTTACTGAATGTAGCTTTTATTGCATTGTGATCTGAGAAGAAGGCATTTATTATTTCTGCCTTCCTACATTTAATTTTGAGATCTTTATGTCCTAATATATGGTCAATTTTTGTATAGGATCCATGAACTGCTGAGAAGAAAGTATATTCCTTCCTATTGCCATTCAGTTTTCTCCAAAGGTCTATCATACCTAGTTTTTCTAATGTTCTATTTACTTTTTTAATTTCTTTCTTGTTTGTTTTGTGGTTTGATTTGTCTAAATCTGAGAGTGCAAGGTTGAGATCTCCCACTATTATAGTTTTACTGTCTATTTCTTCTTGCAGTTCTCTTAACTTTTCCTTTAGAAAGTTAGATGCTATACCACTTGGTGCATATATGTTTAGTATTGATATGGCTTCATTATTTATGCTACCTTTCAGCAGGATATAGTTTCCTTCCTTATCTTTTTTAACGAGATCTACTTCTGCTTTTGCTTGATCTGAGATAAGGATAGTACCCCTGCTTTTTTGGCTTTACCTGAAGCATAATAAGCTCTGTTCCAACCTTTTACCTTTACTCTGTATGTATCTCCCTGCTTTAAGTGTGTTTCCTGTAGACAACATATTGTAGGGTTCTGCTTTTTGATCCAATCTGCTATCCGTCTCCGTTTGATGGGATCGTTCATCCCATTTACATTTACAGTTAAAATTACTAATTCTGTATTTCCTGCCATCGTATTATCCCCAGATTATACTTTTTTCCCTTGACCCCCCTGATCCCCCTCCCCGATATTTAATTTACAGACCCCCCTTGTGACGCGCAACCCTCCCTCTTTTTTTTTTTTTTTTTTTTTTTTTTAGGATCCCTCCCCCCTCCCTCCAAGTCCCTTCACTTATTCTCCTTTTCCTTTCCCCTTTTCCTCTCCCCCCTTTTAATGAGGTGAGAGAAAATTCTCTGAAAAACAAATATGTTAATTATTTACTCTTTGAGCCTCTTCTGATGAGAGTAAGATTCACACAATGATTCTCCCCCTCACTAAGTTCCCTCAGATATGGTGTATTTTCTATGTCTCTTCCTGGGATGTAGTTTCCCTCTTTTTATCACTCCTTCCCCTTTTTCTGAACCGACCTCCTTCCCTTTACCACACACCCCTTTTTTTCTTTTATATCAGTAAAATCAAATTATCCTTGAGTATTTTTTATATACCCACAACAGAGTTACAGTTCTCAAGGGTTCTGTGTACCTTTTTCTGTTTCTCTTCAGTCTTGTGGATGTAGATCAAATTTTTTGTTTAAGTCTGGTTTTTTTCTTAGAAACATATAGAATTCCTCTGTTTCATTGAATGACCATCTTCTTCCATGGAAAAAGATGCTAAACTTAGCTGGGTAGTTCATTCTTGGTTGCAGTCCTTGATCTTTTGCCTTTCGGAATATCAGGTTCCAGGCCCTTCTATCTTTTAATGTGGAGGCAGCCAGATCTTGGGTGACCCTTATTGTGGCACCTTGGTATTTAAATTGTTTTTTTCTAGCTGCTTGCAGGATTTTCTCCTTTGTGTGGTAATTCTGCAGCTTAGCCACAATATTCCGTGGTGCTCTTTTTTTAGGGTCTATTTCAGAAGGAGTTCGATGAATTCTTTCCACATCTACTTTCCCTTCTGTTTCTATTATCTCTGGACAGTTCTCTTTGATAATTTCCTGTAAAATAGAATCTAGGCTCTTTTTTTGGTCATAGTTTTCTGGAAGTCCAATAATCCGCAGATTATCTCTCCTAGATCTATTTTCCAGGTCTATAGATTTTCCCAGTAAGTATTTGACGTGGTTCTCCAGCTTCTCATTTTTTTTGTTTTGTTTGACTGATTCTTGGGTTCTCTGTGAATCATTCATTTCTATTTGTTCCATCCTGACTTTTAAGGAGTTATTTTCTTCTTTCACAGTTTTTAGTTCTTTTTATAAATGCCCAATTTCGTTTTTAAATGAATTATTTTGCTCTATTGAGTTTTTTTCCATTTCCCTAATTTTTTTTTTTGAGAATTATTTTCTTTTTCCAATTCAGAAATTCTATTTTCTTGAGACTTTTTTATCTTTTCCAATTCAGAAATCCTACTTTCCTGTGTTTTTTTAACCTTTTCTAATTCACTAATTTTGTTTCCCTGCATCTCCTGTGAATTCTTTATTTTTTCCAACTCCAATTTCAGGACATTGTTATTCTCTATCATAACTTCCCTTTCTTTTCCCCATTTTTCTTCTATCTCCCTCAATTTTTTAAGAGCTTCTTCTAGGAGAGAGTTATGTGATGGGGGGCAGGAATCGTTCCCCTTTAGGTTGTTATCTGATTCTCTGCTGTCAACTTCCTCGGGGTTGGACACCCGCTCTTTCTCTGTATAGAAGGAATCTATGGTTTTTCTAGCTTTTTTGCTCATACTTAAAAAAAATCTTTTGGGGTCTGTCTCTGGGGTAGGAAATTATTTACTTCTTTACCAGCTTCCTCCCAGACCGGATGGATGCAGAGGCTCCTGAGCCTGAGCTAAGGGAGAGCTCTGGGAGAGAGTTCCCCACCCTCTCCCTGGAAGTGCCTCTGAGGTGATTAGCACTACTGTGCTTCGAGGGCATAGAATAGTGAAGACAGCAAGAAGCCCAGCCTATGTGTCCGGGTGGGGAGTGGGTGTCTGCAGCAGGTGACGTAAGAAGCCCCTGCGCTCAAACTGGAAGTGTCTGCCAGAAACCGCGGTCCCTTGTTCAAAGGTTCCGCTTCTCTGGGACTTCCTGGAGCTGAGTTCCACTCCCTCCAGCTAAGCTAGGCAGTGTGTGTTGCCTTGGGCCGTATCCACCCACTTGTCAGTCTCTTAACTATTCTCAGGAGGTAGCTGAGGCCACACCCCCTGGTGCCGAGATCTGTGCCTGAGTCACCCCCAGGATCGGGGAAAATCTAATCTGAGTTTTAAAATATTTTGGCTTTCTCTTCTGAACTGCTAAATAATTAGCAGAGAAGAGCTAACAGCCTGTGCCAGATTCCTTTACCTCAGTGGCTTCTCTGATCCCAGAGCCCCTCCCAGCGCAATGGGCGCAGTGTGCCCCTACCCCACCGTCTGTGCTGGTCTTTCTTATTCCTCCCCTGAGAACTGACCTTTCCTGTTGAAACTCCAGATTCTCTTCAGCTGGTAAGTCGTGCTTCCAGTCCTTGTGGTATCTATCAGTCCTGAGCTAATTTTGAGACTTAATTTATCTAATTGGTTGTGAGGGAGTGAGGACGTTCACTGAGTCGTGTGTTTCTTCTCCGCCATCTTCCTTTCCTCAGTATTTCTTTGGAATATAAGCCCAATAGCAGCAATGCTGGATCAAAGGGTATGCACAGTTTCATAACTTTTTGGGCATAGTTCCAAATTGCTCTCCAGAATGGTTGGATACTTTGACAACTCCACCAACAATGTATTAGTGTCCCAGTTTTCCCACATCCCCTCCAACATTCATCATTATCTGTTCCTGTCATCTTAACCAATCTGACAGGTGGGTAGTGGTATCTCAGAGTTGCCTTAATTTGCATTTCTCTGATCAGTAGTGATTTGGAACACTCTTTCATATGAGTGGATATAATTTCAATATCATCATCTGAGAATTGTCTGTTCATATCCTTTCACCATTTATCAATTGGAGCATGGTTTGATTTCATATAAATTAGGGTCAATTTTATATGTATTTTGGAAATGAGACCTTTATGAGAACTTTTAACTATAAAAATATTTTCCCAATTTGTTACTTCCCTTCTAATCTTGTTTGCATTAGTATTGTTTGTACAGAAACTTTTTAGTTTAATGTAATCAAAATCTTCTATTTTGTGATCAATAATGATCTCTAGTTCTCCTGTGGTCATAAATTCCTTCCTCCTCCACAGGTCTGAGAGGTAGACTATTCTCTGTTCCTTTAATCTATTTATGATTTCATTCTTTATGCCTAAATCATGGACCCATTTTGATCTTATCTTGGTATATGGTGTTAAGTGTGGATCCATATCTAATTTCTGCCATACTAATTTCCAGTTTTCCCAAAAGTTTTTTTCCAAAGAATGAATTTTTATCCCTAATGTTGGTATCTTTGGGTTTGTCAAAGACTAGATTGCTATAGATGTACCCTTTTTTGTTCTTTGTATTTAATCTGTTCCACTGATCGACTGGTCTATTTCTTAGCCAATACCAAATGGTTTTGGTGACTGTTGGTATATAATATATCTTTAGATCAGGTACACTTAGACCACCTTCATCTGACTTTTGTTTTTCATTACTTCCCTTGCAATTCTCCACCTTTTAGTCTTCTATATGAATTTTGTTGTTATTTTTTCTAGGTCATTAAAATGGTTTCTTGGCAGTCTGATTGGTATAGTACTAAATAAATAGATTAGTTTGGGGAGTATTGTCATCTTTATTATATTCGCTCAACCTATCCAAGAGCCCTGAATGTCTTTCCAATTATTTAAATCTGACTTTATTTTTGTGGCAAGTGTTTCATAATTTTGCTCATATAATTCCTGACTATTCTTTGGTAGATGGATACCCAAATACTTTATACTCTTAACATTTGTTTGGAATGGAATTGCTTTTTGTATCTCTTGCTGTTGCATTGTTGGTAATATATAAAAATGCTGAGGATTTATGTGGATTTAGTTTGTATCCTGCAAGTTTGCTAAAATTCTGAATTATTTCTAATAGCTTTTTATCAGAGTCTTTGGGGTTCTCTAAGTATACCATCATGTCATCTGCAAAGAGTGATAGTTTGATTTCCTCTTTTTCTACTCTAATTCCTTGAATCTCTTTCTTGGCTCTTATTGCCGAGGCTTGCATTTCTAGTACTATATTGTATAGTAATGGTGATAGTGGGCAAACTTGTTTCACTCCTGATCTTACTGGGAAAGGTTTCAGTTTATTTCTATTGCATATTATGCTTACTGATGGGCGTGAATATATGCTCATGATTATTCTAAAGAATAGTCCATTTATTCCTATACTCTCAAGCATTTTTAGTAGGAATGGATGTTAGATGTTGTCAAATGCTTTATTAATAGTTTTCCTAATATTAAATCAGGAGACCTGCATTCCTGGTATAAATCCTACTTGATCATAGTGTATTATCCTGGGGATGATTTTCTGAAGTCTTTTTGCTAGTATCTTATTTAAGATTTTATCATCAATATTCATTAAGGAAATTGGTCTACAATTTTCTTCCTCAGTTTTGATCTACCTGGTTTAGGCATCAGTACCATGTCTGTGTCATAAAAGGAGTTTGGTTAGACTCCTTCATCCCCTATTTTTTCAAATAGTTTATATAGTATTGGGGCTAATTGTTCTTTAAATGTTTGGTAGAATTCACATGTAAATCCATTTGGTCCTGGAGATTTTTTCCTGGGGAGTTGATTAATAGATTGTTCTACTTCTTTTTCTGAAATGGGACTATTAAAGCAATTTATCTCCTCCTCTGTTAATCTAGGAAGCGTATATTTTTGGAGGAAGTCATCCATTTCACTTAAGTTATCAAATTTATTGGCATAAAGTTGGGCAAAGTAACTCATTATTTCTCTAACTTCCTCTTCATTGGTGGAAAGATCCCTCTTTTCATTTGTAAGACTAACAATTCGATTTTCCTCTTTTCTTTTTCTGATCAGATTTACAAAAGGTTTATCTATTTTATTGGCTTTTTCATAAAACCAACTCTTGCTTTTATTTATTAATTCAATAGTTTTTTTACTTTCAATATTATTGATTTCTCCTTTTAATTTTTGTATTTCAAGTTTGATTTTTGGTTGGGGGTTTTTAATTTGATCTTTTTCTAGCTTTTTAAGTTGCTGGCCCAATTCATTTATCTTCTCTTTCTCTATATTTTTCAAATAAGCTTCTAAAGATATAAAATTTCCCCTCATTACCTCTTTAGCTGCATCCCACAGATTTTGGTATGATGTATCATCATTGTCATTATCTTGGGTGAAATAATTAATTGTTTCTATAATTTGCTGTTTTACCCGGTCATTTTGTAAGATGAGATTATTCATTTTCCAATTACTTTTTGGTCTATTTACCTCTAACTTCTTACTGAATGTAGTTTTTATTGCATTGTGGTCTGAGAAGAAGGCATTTATTATTTCTGCCTTCCTACATTTAATTTTGAGATCTTTATGTCCTAATATATGGTCAATTTTTGTATAGGATCCATTAACTGCTGAGAAGAAAGTATATTCCTTTCTATTGCCATTCAGTTTTCTCCAAAGGTCTATCATACCTAGTTTTTCTAATGTTCCATTTACTTTTTAAATTCCTTTCTTATTTGTTTTGTGGTTTGATTTGTCTAAATCTGAGAGTGCAAGGTTGAGTCTCCCACTATTATAGTTTTACTGTCTATTTCTTCTTGCAACTGTCTTAACTTTTCCTTTAGAAAGTTAGATGCGGGGGGGCGGAGTCAAGATGGCGGAGAAGAAACACACTTCTCAGTGAACGTCCTCACTCCCTCACAACCAATTAGATAAATTAAGTCTCAAAATTAGCTCAAGACTGATAGATACCACAAGGACTGGAAGCACGACTTACCAGCTGAAGAGAATCTGGAGTTTCAACAAGAAAGGTCAGTTCTCAGGGGAGGAATAAGAGAGACCAGCACAGACGGTGGGGTAGGGGCACACTGTGCCCATTGCACTGGGAAGGGCTCTGGGATCAGAGAAGCCACTGAGGTAAAGGAATCTGGCACAGGCTGTTAGCTCTTCTCTGCTAATTATTTAGCAGTTCAGAAGAGAAAGCCAAAATATTTTAAAACTCAGATTAGATTTTCCCCGATCCTGGGGGTGACTCAGCAGAGAATCGGCACCAGGGGGTGCGGCCTCAGCTACCACCTGAGAATAGTTAAGAGATTGACAAGTGGGTGGATACGGCCCAAGGCAACACACACTGCCTAGCTTAGCTGGAGGGAGTGGAACTCAGCTCCAGGAAGTCCCAGAGAAGCGGAACCTTTGAACAAGGGACCGCGGTTTCTGGCAGACACTTCCAGTTTGAGCGCAGGGGCTTCTCACTTCACCTGCTGCAGACATCCACTCCCCACAGGACACATAAGCTGGGCTTCCTGCTGTCTTTACTATTCTACGCCCTCGAAGCACAGTAGTGCTAATCACCTCTGAGGCACTTCCAGGGAGGGGGTGGGGAACTCTCTCCCAGAGCTATATCTTAGCTCAGGCGCAGGAGCCACTGCATCCATCTGGTCTGGGAGGAAGCTGGTAAAGAAGTAAATAATTTCCTACCCCAGGGACAGACCCCAAAACATTTTTTTAAATATGAGCAAAAAAGCTAGAAAAACCATAGATTCCTTCTACACAGAGAAAGAGCGGGTATCCAACCCCGCGGAAGTTGACAGCAGAGAGTCAGCAGACAACAACCTAAAGGGGAAAGATTCCTGCCCCCCATCACATAACTCTCTCCTAGAAGAAGCTCTTAAAAAATTGAGGGAGATAGAAGAAAAATGGGGAAAGGAAAGGGAAGCTATGATAGAAAATAACAACGTCCTGAAATTGGAGTTGGAAAAAATAAAGAATTCACAGGAGATGCAGGGAAACAAAATTTATGAATTAGAAAAGGTTAAAAAAAACACAGGAAAGTAGGATTTCTGAATTGGAAAAGACAAAAAAGTCTCAAGAAAATAGAATTTCTGAATTGGAAAAAGAAAATAATTCTCAAAAAAAAAAATAGGGAAATGGAAAAAAATTCAATAGAGCAAAATAATTCATTTAAAAATGAAATTG
This sequence comes from Sminthopsis crassicaudata, assembly GCF_048593235.1. NCBI lineage: Eukaryota > Metazoa > Chordata > Mammalia > Dasyuromorphia > Dasyuridae > Sminthopsis > Sminthopsis crassicaudata. The sequence goes on along the minus strand of NC_133617.1, from coordinate 211,154,056 downwards.
GGCATTTACAAAAAGAACTAAAAACTGTAAAAGAAGAAAATAACTCCTTAAAAGTCAGGATGGAACAAATAGAAATGAATGATTCACAGAGAACCCAAGAATCAGTCAAACAAAACAAAAAAAATGAGAAGCTGGAGAACAACGTCAAATACTTACTGGGAAAATCTATAGACCTGGAAAATAGATCTAGGAGAGATAATCTGTGGATTATTGGACTTCCAGAAAACTATGACCAAAAAAAGAGCCTAGATTCTATTTTACAGGAAATTATCAAGGAGAACTGTCCAGAGATAATAGAAACAGAAGGGAAAGTAGATGTGGAAAGAATTCATCGAACTCCTTCTGAAATAGACCCTAAAAAAAGAACACCACGGAATATAGTGGCTAAGCTGCAGAATTACCACACAAAGGAGAAAATCCTGCAAGCAGCTAGAAAAAAACAATTTAAATACCAAGGTGCCACAATAAGGGTCACCCAAGATCTGGCTGCCTCCACATTAAAAGATAGAAGGGCCTGGAACCTGATATTCCGTAAGGCAAAAGATCAAGGACTGCAACCAAGAATGAACTACCCAGCTAAGTTTAGCATCTTTTTCCATGGAAGAAGATGGTCATTCAATGAATTATTATATTTTATTTATTATTATTATATTTCTATTATCTCTGTACAGTTCTCTTTGATGATTTCCTGTTCTAAAATAGAATCTAGGCTCGTTTTTTGGTCATAGTTTTTGGGAAGTCCAATGATCCTTCATTCCCCTTTAGGCTGTTATCTGCTGACTCTCTGCTGTTAACTTCCTAGGGGTTGGATACTTACTCTCTTTCTGTGTAGAAAGAATCAATGGTTCTTTTTGGCTCTTTACTCATGGTTAAAAAATCTTTTTGGGGTCTGTCCCTGGGGTAAGAAATTTATTTAATTATTTCTTTACCAGCTTCCTCCCAGACCAGAGGGATGCAGCGGCTCCTGCACCTGAGCTAAGAGAAAGATCTGGGAGAGAGTTCCTCTCCCCCTCCCTGGAAGTGCCTCAGGGGTGATTAGTAGGGCTGTGGCTGTGCTATGAGAGTTTCCCAGTGAAGGACCCTGTTGTGTGTCCTAGCGACTTCCCTGAGGTTTAAAACTGAATAATAAGTGTGACACAAAGCCCAGCCAATGCTTTCTGTGGGGCGTGGATATCAGCAGCTGAAGTGAAAAGCCCTTGTGCTCAAACTGGAATGTGTGCCCAGAAACCACGGTCCCTATTTCAAAGGTTCTGCTTCTCTGGGACTTCCACGGCTGATTTCCTCAGCCTCCTGCCAAGCCTGGCACTATGTGAATTATATGTTGCCTTGGACCATGTCCCTGCTTTTCAAGCTCTTAACTACGCCCAGGTGAAGCCCCTGACAGCAGAAGCTGGGCACACTGCCTTGTGGAGATCTGTTAAGTCACTTCAGGTTTGGGGTGGTTCTAGTATCTGGCTTTATATTTTAAAGTGGTTTGATTTCTCTTCTGAGCTGCTGTTTTATAAGCAGAAAAGAGCTAACAGCCTGTGCCAGATTCCTCTATCTCAGTGGCTTCTCTGATCCCAGAGCCCTCCCCAGCCCAATTGGTGCAGTGTGCTAGCACCTCACCCTGTCTGTGCTGGCCTTTTTTTCTTCCTCCCCTGGGAACCTACCTTTTCTGTTGAAACTCCAGATTCTCTTCAGCTGGTATGTTGTGCTTCTAATCCTTGTGGTTTCTATCAGTCCAGCGTTATTTTTGAGGCTGATTTAACTAATTGGTAATGATGGAAGAAGGGAGCTCACAAAATCGAGTGTATCTTTTCCGCCATCTTGGCTCCGCCCCCACATTAAATATATTTTTAGCTAGAGTCATTACATCATTACATCACACTAAGTATGTGCTTAACTAGAGAATCATTATCTCCTAAATCACATTCAGTAAGTGATTAATTATAAGCATCCTGATGTCAGTATCTTAAGTATACCTTTTTAGAGTTCTGACTCTACATTCTCCTATAAAACAGAAACAGATAGTTGAGTGGATTAAAAATCTGTCCTACAATATAAACGCATTTGAAACAGAGAGATATACACAGAATAAGGGTAAAATACTATAACAGAATTTACTGTACTTCAACCAAACCAAAAGGAGAACAATTCTTCTTTCAGATAAAGCAAAAGTAAATATAGATTGAATTAAAAGAGATTAGAAAGGAAAATATATTGTTAAAGAGTACCATAGACAATGAAGTGGTATAGATTCCAGATGTATATGTACCAAGTGGGAAGTTAATAGAATCTTAGAAAATTTAGATATGATAGACCTCTGGAGAAAATTGTATAGGGGCAGAAAGGAATATACCTTTTTCTCAATAGTTCATGGTATTTCCATAAAAATCGGCCATATATCAGGGCATTAAAAACCTCACTTCAAATGCTGAAAGGCAGAATTAGTTAAATGAATCCATTTCATATCACATAGCAATAAAAATTATATTCAATAAAAGGTCAGGGAAAGATCGACTAAAAACCAATTGGAAATTATATCATCTAATTTTAAAGAAGCATAGAAACAATCAATAATTTCATGTGAGAGAATGGCAATTATTAGACAATATAACAAAACTCATGGGATGCAAACAAAGCAGTTCTTAGGGGAAATTTTGTATTTCTAAATAGTTACATAAATGAAAGGGAGAAAGAGGAGCATATTAACTAACAAATCTAGAAAAAAGAATAAATGAAAATGATCCAATTAAATACAAAATTACTAATTCTAATAATCAAAAGAGGTATTATTGAAATTGAAATTATGAAAACTATTGAACTACTTAATAAAACTGAATGTTGATTTTATTTAAAAATACATAAAAATTTGATTAATTTAATTAGAAATTAGATTATCAATAGAAGAGCAATATAAATTAGAAATCAATCAAAAATGAAATGAGTGAACTAACCATTAGTGAAGAAATCAAAGCAACAATTAGGAGCTATTTTGCCCAGCTGTATGCCAACAAATCTGACAATCCAATTAAAATGGATGACTATTTATGAAAAGTATTAATTGCCAAGATTAACAGAAGAAGAAATGTTATTTTAAACCACATTTAAAAAAAATAAACTGAATAAGCCATCAATAAATTCCCTATAAAAAAATTTCCAAAGCCAGATGGATTTACAAATGAATTCTACCAAACATTTAAAGAACAATTATTTCCAATATTGTACAAACTATTTGGAAAAATAAGTAAAGGGCTTATGTCAAATTCCTTCTATGATATAAATATGGTGGGGCTCTTACACCACAAAGAGCCAAAATAGAGAAAGAAAATTATAGACCAATAGAAAAAACTATTGGCATAATTGACCATATTGATAATAAAACTAAAAGAAATGGTATGATAATCTCAATAGATGCAAAAAAAAAAAAAAAACTTTTGAGAAAATACAATATTCATTCCTATTAAAAACTATAGAAATATAGGAATAAATGAAGATTTTTTTTTAAATTATAAATAGCATCTATCTAAAAAGCATCTATCTAAAACTATCAGCAGACATTATTTGTAATGGGGAAAAGCTAGACACATTTTCAATAAGATCAGGGATGAAACAAGATTGCTAATTATCACCATTATTCAATATTGTACTAGAAATGGTTTTAGTAATAGAAAAGAAGAAGTTAAAGGAATTAGAGTAAGCAATGAAGAGATAAAACTATCACTCTTTGCATATGATATGTTATACTTAGGGAATCCAAGAATCATCCAAAAACTCACTTGAAAAAGTAACACCACTAGCAATGTTTCAGTATATAAAATATACTCCTACAAATCATCAATATTTCTACATGTTACTAATGAACCTGAGCAGCAAGAGATACAAAGAAAAATTCCATTTAAAATAACTGTAGACAAAATAAAATATTTGGGTGTATATCTGCTAAGATAAATCTAGAAACTATATGAACACAATTACAAAATACTTTTCACACAAAGAAAGTGAGATTTAAACAATTGGGAAAATATCAGTTGCTCATGGATGAGGCAAGGTAACACAATTAAAATGACAATTTAACTAAATTAATCTATTTGTTCAGTTCCATACCAATGAACTTGCCAAAATTACTTTATAGAGCTAGATTAAATGACAACAAATCAAGAATGTCAAGGGAATTAATGAAAAAAAATTCAAAAGATGTTGACCCAGTAGGACTAAACATAAAACTATTATAAAGCAGTAGTCATCAAAACCATTTGGTACTGGCTAATAAATAGAGTGGTGGATAAGTGGAATCAGTCAGATACACATGTCACAATGATCAATGACTATTAATCCAGTGTCTGATACACATCCAAACTCCATCTTCTGGAATAAGGACTGACTATTTCACAAACAATCGCTGGGAAAACTAGAAAATAATGTCAGAATCTTGGCATAGACCTACATTTCACGTTATACCAAAATAATATCAAAATGGATACATGATTTTGGTGTAAAGTGTGATGGTTCAAAGTGTGATGGTTTAAAGTGTGATGCAAATTATGAGAGCAGAGAATATTTTACCTATCAGATCTTTGGAGAAGGGAGAAATTTATGGCTGAAAAATAATTAGAAGATATTGTGAAATGAGAAACGGACAACATTGTTTATATTAAATTAAACATATAATACAAATAAAATGAATGCAGCATTGGCTGGAGAGGAAGCAGAAAGCTGGGGGAAAATTTATAATCCATGTTTCTAATAAAGGTTTCATTTCTAAAACATGAATGAAATTGAGACAATGTTCTTTTATGAAGCCCCCCTTTTCCTCTTCTCCCCTCTTTCTTATCTCTGATGATTTAGATGTGTATTACAAGCTATGTCTCTATTTCCTCTCCCCTTGTTCTTTTCTGAACCCCTTACGATTGTAAGGTTTCTCATTTTATCATTCTATCCCACCTATTTTCTCAAAAGAATATTACTGATGATCTTAGTTGCCAAATCCAATGGATTTCCATCATTTCTTGTTTTCTTTTACCTCTATGAAGGCTTTGACATTATTAATCATTTTCTCTCTTCTCCCTATTATTCTTTTCTCTCTCAGTTTTGGCATATCACTCTTTTCTATTTATCTGACCTCTCTTTTGTCTTCTTTGTTGTATTCTCCTCCAAATCTTGTTTTCTAACTTTAGATGTCTCTCAGCATTCTGTCCTAGATCTTTTCCATACTCTACACATTTTTACTTGCTTATCTCATCATCACCTTTGTGTTTAATTGCCAATTTTTTTATTGATAATTTTTAAATCTACCTATTCTATTGCAGTCTCTCATTTCAGACATCTCAAAGTAAATGAACAATAGGCATCTTAAACTATATCTATTACAAACAGAACTCATTAACTTGTCCTATAAATCACCCACACTGACACACACACATACCCTCTCTCTCTCATCCTTATCATTAATAAAGAGGAAACACCATCCTCCAATTTGTTAGGCTTACATTCTAGCAATTATCTTGGATTCCTTTCTCTTGTTCACTAATTCATATGGGAGATGTTAAGTAAAGCTTGTTGATTTTACCTTTGCAACATCTATCAAATAAATCTCTTTCTCTTCATCTTAGGCCTTAATTATTATGATAACCTTCTGATGGGTTTTCCTGGCTTAAATCTTTTCCAACACAAATCCATCCTGCATCCATCACTTATGAAATTTTCCTAAGGCACAGGTCAAATTATGTCATCCCAACTCCCTCCATAACATCTTATTGCTTCCAGGATTAAATATAAAATAATTTGTTTGGCATTCAATGCCCTTAATAAGCTAACTCCCTCCTATCTTTTAAATATTCTTGTATCTCACTCCCTAACACATTCTCTTTGATCCAAGAACACTGCCCTCCTGATCATTCTACTAACAATTGCACCATTTTAGAATGCTCTCCCTCTTTCATTCTGACTACTGACCTCATCAGTTTCCTTTAAGTCTCAACCAAACTCCTAACTTTTATAGGAAGCCTTCCCTAAGCTTTCCTAATTTCCTTGTTTTTCTTTCTTTAATTATTTCTTGTTGAGCCTGTATACAGTTTTCTTTGTATATATTTGTTTAAATGTATCTCCCACTAAATGATAAGCTTCTTGAAGAAAGGGACTCTTTCTTGCCTTTTTCTGCAACGCCACCATTTAGCACAACATAGGTAAATAATAAATGTTTATTGCTTGGTTGATTCATGAGATTTTAAAGGTCTGAAGTGAAATGGAATTGCCAGTTCACAAAATTTCTTTTCTCTCTCCTGCCACCCACCTCCTCCTGCCACTATTTTGCTTTGTGTGTTTATCTTGGAAAGAAGCTATTTAAGTCCTTTATGCTCAAGTCAAATAAATGTGTCTCCTACTCTACATAGATATTCCATAGTAAGTCTTGTTTGGGACTTAAGCACTTATTCATATTAAATAGGTTAATGGAAACCCAGCCATGTGCTACCTTTACTTTTTTTTTTTTTTTTTCCTTTAGATTTTACTGGAGCATTGTAGGCAAGGACAATGAGCAAAGAAGAAATAATGGCCTCTCTGTGGTCAGCTCTTAGGATCAGAAGGAGATTGACTGAGCTCAGATTTTTGGAAGACTGTACCACAAGCAAATTTCTTTCAAAATTTCCTGAGGAGAAAAGTATTCCCTATTAGTTCCTAGTTCCTGGTAAGTCTTTATCAAAAGACTACTTCTTAGTCTGTAGGAAATAAACCAGTGTCATTCAAAATAACCAGAAAGTATTAACTGAGAAGTTCACATGAGATAAACAACAGGTAAACAAAGTATAGGAAGCAGAAGTAAAATCAATGCTGTCAACCAAGGCCTGGGTGGACCAGTGAGGAAGTCATGATGATTTGCAGTCAAGCACTTCAACCAAGTCGCCTTGGATTCAGTCTAAAAATCAATAAATTTGTTCTATTCACTTATAGAATTTTTTACTTGGAAGACTCATGTTTTGGTAACAAAGCTCTTTAGCAATGCTAGATTTGCTTGTAGCATGTGGAGTTTGTTCATGTGAGTAGCTCATAAATTATATTCATCTTTCAGATTTAGTATTGTGCAAGTCTATCTTTATATGTACTATAGGATGGGGTAGTGATAAAGTTAATCTCTTATTAAAGACTCTTTTTATCATATTCCTCTTTCTATATCTATTCATACAATTATTTTTTTTGTAGAAAGAGAAAATAAAATGGTATAAATGGAATCTAAAAACATAAATTCCAAAGCATAAGTGCGTGCACACACACACACACACACACACACACACACACACCCACCCACACACACACAAACCATAGGTGGGATTAACCTTATCTTCCCACTACCATGACCCCCCTTCTCCCCACACATAAACACATTCAATAAACTCCTGTAGCTGTCAATAAATCAAATGGATATTCTTGTAAATCCCTATACAACCTAACCTAATGTTATATATTCAGATATAAAGAAACCAAATTACCTTTTGTTTTGCCTCCACAATCTTTTCTGAATTCATTACTTCATTCTATCCCCCTATATTAATTAAACTCTTATAAAAGAAAACCAATGAAATAATAACAGCCAATATGATAAATTCAGAGAAACAAAAACATTATTCACATATGTAGGAAAATAAACAGAGGCAAAATAAAACTGACTATATGTGACCTATGCAATGCTTCATATGGCATGGCCTCTCATATCTTTGGGTAGTGTCCTGGACAAATAATAGTACTTATAATTACTCAGAATTAGGTTTCTTTTAAAGTACTTTTTATTAATTATTATCTATATTTTTGGTTTGTTTATTTAACTGAGCTTGTGGATAAACTTCTTTTCATATTTCTCCTAAATTATCACAATTACTCATTTCTTACTTTATAATATTTTATGAAATTTAGATCTCCCAAATTCTCAAGTCTAAGGGTACCAAATATTTTTTTTTATTCTTACCATTACTCTTCTCCACACATATATAATATTATGATGAATATTTTGTTAAATATTTCTTTTCATACTTAACTTTCATGGCGTATATACTCAATGTGGGATCAGTGAGTCAAAGATCATGAACAATTTGGTCAGTTTTTTGCATAATTGCTTTAATCATGAAAATCAATCTAATTATTTTTATCAAATGTCATTTAAGTTAACTGTAGAATCAAAAATGTTTGATTCTCAACTTCTTGTCATAATTTTTAAAAATAGAATGAATATTTGTATAATTTCTTTGATATATTAAACTTCAAAGATTTCAACTCTTTTAGAAGCAAAGTTATCTGATGTTTTCCAAGGGTGAGATTGTTTCATTGGGTTGGTGTACACATATGGGATATACGTTTTCTTTTTCTTTTTTTTTTTTTTTTTAGCTCACAAAAGTTTTTCAATTGCTTTTGAGATATTGCTCCCTGTCGCTTTTCATTTTTCCCCCCAGTTGAAGCTGAGAAATTCTCAGCATGGGAGACTGCTGCTTATTTGCAGGTTCAGCTGTTTTTCTTTGATAAAAAAAAAAAAAAAAAAAAAAGTTTTCACTTTGTTGTTGTGTATTTTTTCTTTGATCTTTATCTCTTAAATTTGAGGAGGAACAAGAACACTATTTTCATCTTTTGTTTTTAATTTCATGTTCCAAATGAAAAAGATATAAACTTTTGAGGGAAGCATAGTCTTTTTCACTTGGATGTCACAAATTTCCATAATTGTAGCCTTTGACAGGATTTAAACTAATTGATATAATTAGAATGGAATTATCAACTGCTTGGGCGTGTAATCTGTTTATGTTTTACCATTGTTTCAGTTTCTAAGAAAAAAAAAAGAAAGTGGAAGAAAAATGAAATATGGAATGAAGTTTTCCCCCTATTTGGAACAGAAATACTCATAGTGATTTTCTTCACTAGAAATAAATGAATTCACCTTCTGTTCCTCCTTTTTTTGTTCAATTTAATTCAACCAACATTTCTTCAATTCCCAGTAAGTGACAGAAATTGTGTTAGATAATACAGAAAAATAGAAAAAGTAAAAACATAGTAGTTTCAGACTAAAAGTGACTTCCAATCTACTGAGGAAAATAACATATAATCGTGCAGATGATTGTAAGAAAGACCTATTGAAAGTGATGGGTATTTCTTTAGACAATAGTTCTTAAACAGAAGTTTGTTAACTTTTTTTTTTCCTAGTAAATTTATTTATTTTAATACACATTGCTTTTTCAATTATTTTAGGAGAAAAAATCAGAGCAAAAAGGAAAAACCATAGGAGAGATTAAAAAAAAAAACAGAAAAAGAGTGAACATAGCATATGCAGGTTTACATTGTCTCCTTAGTTGTTTTTTCTGGATGCAAATAGCATTTTCTGTCCAAAATCTGTCAGAGTTTTTGGATCACTGAACCACTGAGAAGTGATTTTTATAGTTGATCATCACACAAAATCACCAGCATCAAAAATGAACAAGGTTTATTTATCACCAATGACAAAGAAATTAAAGCAAAAATTAGAAGATATTTTGCTCAATTGTATGACAGCAAGTCTATTAATCTAACCAAAATGGATAAGTATTTACAAAAATATGAATTACCCAAATTAACAGAAGAGAAAATAAAGTACTTAAACAGTCCCATTTTAGAAAAAAGAAATGGAACAAGCCCTTTATGATTTCTCTAAGAAAAAATCTTCAGAGCCAGATACATGCACAAGTGAATTATAGCATTTAAAGAACAATTAATTTCACTACTAAGTAAACTATTTGAAAAATAGGTATGAAGGAATCCTTCTTTTACACAATTCCTTCTATGACACAAATATGGTACTGATACCTAAACTAGGAATATCCCAAACAGGGAAAGAAAATTGTAGCCCAATAACCCTAGTGAATATTGATATTACATTTTAAAATAAAATTTTAGCAAAGAAATCAAAGCAACTTATCAGCAAGATAATAAACTATAACCAAGTAGGATTTGCAGGGCTGGTTCAATATCAGAAAATCTGGTACTATAATTGACCACATTAATTACAAAACCAACAGAACTCATATGATAATCTCAGTAGATACAGAAAAAAGCTTTTGACAAAATATAGCATGCATTTCTATTGAAAACATTAGAGAGAACAGGGATAAAGGGAGCTTTTCTTAAAATAATAAGCAGTATCTATGTTAAGCCAACAGCAAGCATTGTTTATAATGAAGAGAATCTTGAAGAATGTAATCAAAGTTGTCCATTTTGCCTTTCATAGTATTCTCTAGACCTTCTTTGGTCATAACATCCTCTCTTCTCCAAATATCTGAATGTTAAATTATCTCTTGTTCTCCTAATTTGTTTATGGTATCATACTTTATGCCCAAATCATGAACACATTTTCATCTTGTTTTGGCATGGAGGTATGAGATGTAGGTCTATGTCTATGCCAAGTTTCTGACATGTTATTTTCCAGTTTTCCCAGGAATTTTTTAAAATCGTGAGTTTTTATTCCAAAAGCCAGAGTTTAAGGATTTACCAAATACTATAGGACTTGATTATTATGTCATAAGCATCTATTTCAGTGATCCACCACTATATTTCTTAGCCAGTACCAAATGGTTTTGATGGCTGCTGCTTTAAAATATAGTTTTAAGTTTGGTACTACGAAGCCACGATCTTCTGTATTTTTTATTAATTCTTTTGATATTCTTGATCTTTTGTTCTTCCAAATGAATGTTGTTATTATTTTTTCCAGTTCTACAAAATATTTTTTGGCAGTTTGATTGGTAGGGCACTGAAAAAATAGACCAAATTAGGTTAAATTGTCATTTTTATTATATTAGGAAACCTACCCATGAGCAATTGATATTTTTCCAATTGTTTTGATCAGTCTTTATTGCTTGAGAAGTGTTTTATAATTGTCTTTATACCAATCTTGCATTTGTCTTGACAGGTAAATCCCCAAATATTTTATTTTCTATATAGTAATTTTAAATGAAATTTCACTGTCTATGTCTTGGCTGGTGAGCTTTGATAGTAATATATAAATATATGTATATATATATATATATATATATATATATATATATATATATATATATATATATATATATATATATATATATACACATATATACATATATAAATATATGTGTGTGTATATATATATATATATATGTACATATATATAAATGCTTATAATTTGTGTGTTATATTTTATATCTTGCAACTTTGCTAAAGCTGTGAATTGCCTATTCTGATTCTTTTTTTTTTTTTTTTTTTTTTTTTTTTTTTTGCTAAAGTCATCATTTTTAGTATAATGTTTGTTGTGCCTACTTTAGCACCCTGGATATCTTAGAATCCGCCAGAGTCAGGATAAGCAAAAGTCTTTACTCTTGGTCTTTCTTTTGGGGTTGCTATCAAGGAATTAGATCTAGGAATCTCCACATCTCCTTCCCCTCTCTCCACCACCCAAGAATTATCCTCCTTCTCCTACTCCACCAGATGATCTCTCCTACCTTCTCTCATCACACCCACAGATCTAGCCAGCATAGAGTTGATTAGGGTCATCCTCCCAAAATGTTAATAGAGATTTGTCCAATTGGTAATTAGCCTTAAGTGCTAAGTTAAGTGCATCTGCTCAATTCTAGCCCTTTACAAATGTTGAATAATAATTGTGACAATGGGCATCCTTGTTTCATCCATGATCTTATTGAAAATGCATCCAGCTCCATTACAAATTATGCTTGTTTTTGGCTTAAGATAGATACTGCTTATCATTTTAAGGAAAGCTCCCTTTATCTCTATGCTATCTAGTGTTTTAATAGGAATGAGTACTGTATTTTGTCAAAAGATTTTTCAGCATTAATTGAGATTATCATATGATTTCTGTTGGTTTTGTTATTGATATGGTCAATTATGGTAACAGTTTTCCTAATGTTGAACCTGCCCTTTGTCCTGGTATAAATCCCACTTGGTTATAGTATCTTATCCTGGGAATAACTTACTGTAATCTCTTTGTTAATATTTTATTTAAAAATTTTATATTAATATTTACTAGGGATATTGGGTTGTATTTTTTGTTCCCGTTTTGGCTCTTCCTGGTTTAGGTATCGGTACAATATTTGTGTCATATAAGGAAGTTGGCAAGATTCCTTCTTTACTTATTTTTCAACATAGTTTATATAGCATTGGAAATAATTGTTTTTTAAATGGTTGGTAGAATTCACTCATGCATGCATCTATTTGGACATGAAGATATTTTCTTAGGGAAGTCATAAATGGCTTGTTCAATTTCTTTTTTTCTAAAATGGGACTATTCCTCTTCTGTTAATCTGGATAATTTATAAATTTTGTAAAAATAAATTTTGTAAATATACAAAATGTATTTAATATATTTTCATTAGATTGCCAGACTTGCTGTCATACATTTGGGCAAAATATCTTCTATTATTGCTTTAATTTCTTTAGTCATTGGTGAAAAGTTCACCCTGTTCATTTTTGATCCTGGTGATTTGATTTTTTCCTTTCCTTTTTCTAATCAAATTATGCCAAGGTTTATCTATTTTGTTGGAGTTTTTTGGAGTTTTTTTTTAATAAAACAAACTGTCACTGTCAATTTTATTTATTAGTCCAATAGTTTTCTTAATTTTCATTTTATTAATCTCTGTTTAATTTCAGAATTTCTAATTTGGTATTTTTTTTTGTTCTTTTTCCAGCTTTTTTAGTTGCATGCCCAAATCATTGATATCCTCATTCTCTATTTTATACATATATAAAATTTTATACATTCAGGGACATAAAATTTTCCCTCAGAACTGCTTTGGCTGCATCCCATAGGTTTTGGTATGTTGTCTTATTATAGATGATAATAATGATGATGATGATGATGATGATGATGATGATGATGATTATATTATTCTTGGATAAAATAGTGGATTGCTTTTGCTGGTTTTTTTGTTTAAACTACTTATTTTTATAATTAGATTATTTCATTTCCAATTAGTTTTTAATATATCTTTCCTTGCCTTTTATTTAATGTAATTTTTATTGCATTGTGGTCTGAAAGGAAAGCATTTACTATGTTTGTTTTTCTTCATTTAATTGTGAAGTTTTTAACGCCTAAAACAGTCGATTTTTTTGTGTAGGTTCCATAAACTGCCAAGAAAAAACAAAACAAACAAACAAAAAAACAAAAAACAAAAAACAAAGGTGTATTCCTGTCTGGTCCTATTCATTTTTTCCCCAAAGATCTATACTATTAAGCTTTTCTAGGATTGTGTTAACCTCCTTAGTTTCCTTCTTGTTTATTTTGTGGTTAGGTTTATCTGATTCTGAGAGGGGAAACTTATGGTTACTCATTAATATAATTTTGCTGTCTTTCTTCTTGCATCTGAATTAATATCTTCTCTAGGAATCCATATGCTTTACTACTTGGAACATATACATTTAGTATTGTTTCTATTTCATTGACTATGATATACTTTATAAATACATTTTCCTTTATTATCTCTTTTAATAAGATCTGTTTTTACTTTTACATTATCTGAGATCAGCATTGCTATTATTGCTTTATTCTTCAGTTAAAGTATAATAAATTCTTTTTCAGCTTTTTTACCTTTACTCTGTATGTGTCTTTCTATGTCAAATATGTTTCTTGTAAACAGCATATTGTAGATTTCTTTTTTTATCTATTCTGCTATTCTCTTCCATTTCTAATCCCTTTCATTTTGACATTTATGGTTACCAATTCTGTATTTTCCTCCATCCTATTTTCTCCCCTGTATATACTTTTGTTCTCTCTTTTTATCCTCTCCTTAGTCTTGTGTTTTTTTTACCCACCTCACCCACTACCTTATCTCCTATAACCTTTCTTCCTTCTCTAAGCAGTGTTTTTATTACCTACACCACCTACTACCTTATCTTCTCTTTTCCCTATTTCTTCACCTAAGTAGTATTTTTTTAACCTACTCATCTATTAGATTACCTTCATTCATTATTTCACCACTGCCCTTACCTTTTTCCCTAATGTTTCTGTTCTCCTTTCCATCCTGTGCCTCCCTTCCTTTCTTCTTTCTCCTCCTACTTTTTTATAAGGTTAAATAAATTCCTATACTCAATTAAATGACTGTTATTCTCTCTTAGAGCTAAAAGCAAAAACTGAGATCAAGTTTCAAACAATGCTCATTCCTCTCCCTTCTTTCCCTGGATTGTTATCTATTTGTCCCATTATACCTACCTCTTTTAAAGATACAGGCATTTTCCCACAACTTAATGTCTTTTTCCTTGATGTCATTACATCACAGTCCATTCATGACCACACTTCAGTTCATGTAATGACCCCTCTATCTGTCACAATTACAAATACAGTTCTCAAGCATGACAGACATCATTTTCCTATCCAGAGATACAGTTTAAAATTTAAATAATATATATATATATATATATATTTCCCTCTGTTTATTTTTCTATGCTTCTCTTGAGTCCTGTGTTTGTAGATTAAATTTTTTTTTTTTCTGTAGAAATAATGGAAAGTCAATTCATTGAAAGTCCATTGTGTCCCCTGAAAAATAATGTTGAGTATTTCTGGGTATATAATTCTTCGTTGTAACCCTAGATCCTTTGCCTTCCAAAATATGAAATTCTAGGCTCTCTGTTCCTTTGTTGTAGAAACTGCCAGATCCCGGGTAATCTTGATTATTACTCCTTTATATGTGGATTGTTTTAGTCTGGCATATTGCAGTTTTTCCTTGACATTGTAATTCTAGATTTTCATAACAATGTTTCTTGGATTTTCATTGTGGGATCTCTTTCTGAAGGTGATTGATGGATTCTTTCAAAGAGTGTTCCCCACTCTATTTCTAGAATATCACAGAAGTTTTCCTTAATAATCTCTTGAAGAATACTATCCAGCACAATTTTTTGGTCATGGTCTTCAGGTAGGTCAATAATTTTTAAATTGTCTCTTCTGACTCTATTTTCTGGGTTGACTATTTTTTAAATGAGGTATTTCACATTTTTTTCACGTTTTCCTTCTTTTTAATTGTTTGACTGATTACTGTTGTCTTACAGAACCATTACCTTCCATTTTTTTCCATTCTAGTTTATAATGTGTGATTTCTTCAGTTATCTTTTGTCTCTCATTTTCCATTTGGTTAATTTTATTTTTAAGTAGATTTTTCTTTTGCCTTCTATTTTTTTTCTTCTATTTTTCCTTCTATTTCCATGCTGTTGACTATCTTGGGCATACCTCTCATTTCCTTTCTCATTTGCCTTTTAAAATCTTTTATGAGCATTTCCAAGAATCTCTTTGGGCTTGAGATCAATTCATATCTCTGTTCCTGTGGTAAAAGAAGTGCTGTCCCAAGCTTCCTGTGCAGCTCTGAAGCTTGGGTTTGAGTACAGGGACCTTGTGTTTTCAGGGAGTAGCTTTTCCTGCTCTGTTCAGGAAATAGCCTGGTTTCCCGAGTTTTCCTTCTAAACTGCGACTGGAAGCTGTCCCACTGATCTGCTCCTCTCTTTAGTCAGGGCTGAGAGTTTTTCTTGCTGATTTGCTGCAATTAAAAAACACTCTTACCAGCCTTCTGCAAGTCTATCTGAGTTGGACTGAATACTCTTTACACTCCAGGAAGACTGACATTTCTTGAAGTTTTTCACAATCTATCTTGAACTGGAAACTGGTTTCATTCTGTCAGACTCTGTTTAGAGGCTTGGTTTCATGTGGTTTTCAAGGAAAACTGTGAGAGGTTAAGCAGGTTGTTGGCTTTACTCCACCTTCTTGGCTCCATCCTCAGAAGTCTCATTAACTTTATTTTAAATTTGATAACTTTTTATATATAATTATTTATTTATCCCCCATAAATATTGTGAATTCTATTTTATGCATTTAAAATATTCTGAGAAATGATTTTTAGGCTTCACTAGGCCACTAAAGGGGTCCATAAGACACAAGGGAAAGCTCAAGAATCTTTTTTTTTTATTATTCTAAACTTATTTAGACATGTTTTTCTTTGAGTAGTACATCTATGTCTACATTGTCTCTTTGCAATTCAACAGCAATCTCTATTTGATTTTGCAGCGATTGTAACTGCTGACAAAATTATTCGTTAACAAGAACTCAGGAGATTGGAAAGGAATGTTCGTTCCATAGACTAAAGATTGAGTTTAGGTTCTATCTCTTATGCATACTGCCTATATGAGCTTGAGCATGTTATTTTTTTTAATAATAGCTTTTTATTTTCAAAACACAAGCAAAGATAGCTTTCAGTTTTCACCCTTGAAAACTTTGTGTTCCAAATTTTTCTCTCTCCTTTCCCCCTATTCCTCTACACTAGAAAACAAGTAATCCAATATAGGTTAAGCATGTGCAATTCTTCTAAACATATACCTACATTTGTCATGGTGCACAAGAAAAAAATTAAATGAAAAAGGAAAAAAAATGAAAATGAAAAAAAAAATCAAGCAAACAACAACAACAAAAAATGAAAACCCTGTGTTGTGACCCACATTTGATTTTCATATTCCTCTTCCTGCATGTAAATGGCTGTCTCCATCACAAGTCTATTGGAATTGGCCTGAATCACCTCACTTTTGAAAAACAAAAGAAAACAAAACAAAGCCCATCAGAATTGATCATCACATAATCTTGTTGTTGCTATGTAAAATGTTCTCTTAGTTCTATTCCCTTCACTTAGCATCAGTTCATGTACCTCTCTCCAGGCCTTTCTGAAATCATCCTGCTGAACATTTCTTATAGAACAATAATATTCCATTCATATTCATAACTTACTCAGGCATTCCTCAATTGATTGACATACACTCAGTTTGCATTTCTTTGCCACAACAAAAAAAGGGTTATTGAGCATGTTTTAAGTCTCATTTTTATCTTCTATAAAATAAGAGATTAGGCCTAACCATCCTCTCAGGAACCTTTTTTTTTTCTTTTTAATAGTGTCTTGTTTTCCCCAATACATGCAAAAATAGTTATTAACATTACTTTTTGTAAAATGTTGTGTTCTGATATAATAAAGATGACAATACTACCTAAACTAATCTATTTATTTAGCACTGTACCAATCAGACTTCCAAAAAACTATTTTAATGGCCTAGAAAAAATAACAACAAAGTTCATATGGAAAAACAAAAGGTCAAGAATTTCAAGGGAATTAATGAAAAAAAAAATCAAATGAAGGTGGCCTAGCTGGACCAGATCGAAAATTATATTAAAAAGCAGCGGTTAACAAAACCATTTGGTATTGGTTAAGAAATAGACTAGTTGATTAGTGGAATAGGTTAGGTCCAAAGGACAAAATAATTAATAGCTCTAACAACCTAGTGTTTGACAAACCCAAGGACCCCAAGCCTTTGGGATAAGAACTCAAATTTTGACAAAAATTGCTGGGAAAATTAGAAATTAATATGGCAGAAACTAGCCATTGATCCACACTTAACACTGTACACTAAGGTCAGGTCAAAATGGGTTCATGACCTAGGAATAAAGAATGAGATGATAAATAAATTAGAGGAACATAGGATAGTTTACCTCTCATACCTGTGGAAGTGGAATGAATTCATGACCAAAGAAGAACTAGAGATCATTATTGATCACAAAATAGAAAGCTTTGATTATATCAAATTGAAATTTTTTTTACAAACAAAATCAATGCAGAGAAGATTAGAAGGGAAACAATAAACTGGGAAAACATTTTTACATTCAAAGGTTCAGATAAAGGCCTCATTTCCAAAATATATAGAGAATTGACTCTATCATATAAGAAATCAACCAATCTCCAATTGATAAATGGTCAAAGGATATGAATGGACAATTCTCAGATAAAGAAATTGAAACTATTTCTAGTCATATGAAAAGATGCTCCAAATCATTATTAATCAGAGAAATGCAAATTAAGACAACTCTGAGATACCATTACACACCTGTCAGATTGGCTAGAATAACAGGAAAAGGTAATGCAAAATGTTGGCGGGCATGTGTGAAAACAGGGACATTGTTGGTGGAACTGTGAATATATCCAGCCATTCTGAAGAGCAATTTGGAACTATGCTCAAAAAGTTATCAAACTGTGCAAACCCTTTGATCCAGCAGTGTTGCTACTGCGTTTGTATCCCAAAGAGATCTTAAAGAAGGGAAAGGGACCAGCATGTGCAAGAATGTTTGTGGCAGCCTTCTTTGTGGTGCCCAGAAACTGGAAAGTATGTGGATACCCATAAATTGGAGATTGGCTGAATAAATTGTGGTATATGAATATTATGGAATATTATTGTTCTGTAAGAAATGACCAACAGGATGATTTCAGAAAGGCCTGGAGAGACTTACATGAACTGATGCTGATTGAAATGAGCAGGACTAGGAGATCATTATATACTTCAACAACAATACTGTATGATGATCAATTCTGATAAATGTGGCCCTCTCCAAAAATGAAATGAACTAAATCAGTTCCAATAGAGCAGTAATGAACTAAACCAGCTACACTCAGTGAAAGAACTCTGGGAGATGACTATGAACCAGTATATAGAATTTCCAATCCCTCTAATTTTGTCCACCTGCATTTTGGATTTCCTTCACAGGCTAAATGTACACTATTTCAAAGTCTGATTCTTTTTGTTCAGCAAAACAACTGTTTGGTCATGTATACATGTATTGTATTTAATTTATACTCTAACATATTTAACATGTATTGGTCAATCTGCCTTCTGGTGGGGGGGAGAAAAGGGGAAAAATTGAAACAAATGGTTTGGCAATTGTCATTGTTGTAAAATTACCCATGCAAATATCTGGTAAATAAAAACTATTAGATATGAAAAAAAATGTTGTGTTCTAAATTTTTGTCTCTTTTTTCTTTATCTCCCCTTTCCCCATGATAGCAGGCAATGTGGTATTGGTTAAATACAATCATTTTAACCATATTGTCATATTTGGTGTGTTGTACAAAAAAAAAAAAAAAAAAAAAAAAAAAAAAAAACAACAACAACAACAACAACAACAACAACAACAACAACAAAAAAAAAAAAAAAAAAGCATGTGTGTGGAAGGGAACAATCCTGCTGTTGGTCTCCTGATTCTGCTTATTTCAATTAGCATCAGTTCATGTAAGTTTTTCTAGGCTTTTCTGAAATCTGCCTGCTTATTATTTCTTATAGAACAAAACTTCTAATTCTAAATATATCACTCTGTGGCTCTTATCAATGGATCTGTCCCTTTTTTGATCTATAAATATTAGCCTTAAGGCTCAGTATCTTTTATCCTTGTACATTTTATTTCTTTTTAAGATAGAAAAGGATACAGAACAGTTGATTCTAGTCCTAGATAAAAGAAAAGTTTGGTAATGGATGTACATGAGAGTTACAAGGGGGAAAAATCCAAGTTTCTACAAAAGTAAATGGCAAATAGTTATAACTTCATGCCCAAACAGATAGCATGGAAAGTTTAAGATAGTAGACTTTCAAGTTCAAGAAATAATAGCAGTCCAGATATTGACAGTTTCTGCATAAGTTGCTTCATTTGTTTCATTTAGGAAATTCATGTAGATTGTTCCTAAACAGCATTGTTCCTGGAGAAAAAAAAAATGAATACTTATGTGGTTTCTACTGTTGGAGAAACAGTGAAGTAGATCTACTTCTTAAGAAACAAGGAATTTGGACCTTGCCATACCCTAAACACACATCCTACACTCTATATTACAATGAATAATTTGAATAGTACAGGTTCAGTGAAAAATAATGTTCACCAGACCAAAAAATATGATTACCATCTTAATGGAGCATTTATGAGCTATTCAAATGTTTTATTGCTTTCTACAATTTTATGGAATCCTATGAAATCTTTTCATACACACACACACATATGTCTAAACAAAATCCCAGAATCAAGAGACAGATGGAAAAAAAAAAAAGAACATTTATTAATCATTTCCTATCCCTATTTTCTAAATATAGAACCTGATATAAACAAAGATTAAACATAAGATTAAATAGGACCACATAACTCTGAAGAAAAATCTGAACTCATCTTCCTGACTCCAGGTTCTCCAAGGTAGAAAAGAGTATTTGTGGTCACTCTGAGATCAAAGCACAGATCAGGAGAGAAATGAACATATTGCTTCTTAGATCATCAAACATTGGAAGAACTGAAAAGTTACAATTGCCCACAATTTAGTCTGAAAACAGCTTCCAAAAAACACTGAAATCCTTTATGATAGGAGCAAAGTCCAATATTAATGCATAGTTAAAAGTCAAGAAATAGACTGGAATAGTGAGCAAACAATAACAGCAAAAAAGGAACATGACCAAAGAATATTGCTATGATAGCAGGGGAAATGCAAACTCAGAAGAAAATAAAAAAAATCAAAATTGCTATATCCTAATCCTTAAAGAAAAATGAGAATTAATGAAAATGCCAAAAGAAGTTCTAGAAGGTTCAAAAAGGATTAAAAAAAATTAAAGAAATAATAGAGGTAAAGGAAAAACTTGGAAAAGAAATGGTGATAAAATAAAATCATGCAAATAAGTCCACAGCTTGGTAAAAGAGTCATAAAAACAACTAAAAGAACAACATAAAAAGAGAGTTAAGACCAAATGGTTAAAAAAAAAAAAAAGCACAAACATGAACTTTAGAGCAGAGCTCCTTAAAAATAAAAATTGGTTTGATAGAAAAAGACACACAAAAATTCATTGAAGAGAACTCCCTCAAAAGCAGAATTCATCAAATGAGAAAGATACACAAAATTCACTGAGGAAAATAACTTAAAATGTTCTCTTTTGCTTTCTGTTTATGTTTACTTGTTTATATTTCTCTTGAGTCTTGTATTGAAAGTCACATTTTCTATTCAGCTGTGGTCTTTTCATCAGGAATTCTTGAAAGTAATCAGTTTATTGAATATTGAATCCCTGAAGGATTTTACTCAGTTTTGCAGAGTAATTTTTTGATTGTAAGGCTAGGTCTTTTGCCTTTTGAAATATCATATTCCAAGCCCTCTCATCTTTTTAATAAGGAAACTGCTGAAATCTTGTGCATTCTGACTATAGCCACAAATACTTGAATTATTTCTTTTTAGCCACTTGCAATATGATTTTCTTACCCTGAAAAATCTAGAACTTTGCTCTAATTATTTCTTTAAGTTTTCATTTTGGAATCTCTTCTAGGAAGTGATTAATGCATTCTTTCAATTTCTATTTTACCCTCTGATTCTAGGATGGTAAGGCAGTTTTCCTTGATGAAAGGGAAAAAATAGATTTTTTTTTCTTGAAAGATAATATACAAATTCATTTTTTCATCATGACTTTCTTTAACTAACTGTCCTCAATCTTTTCCAGGTCAATTGTCTTTCCAATGATATATTCCACATTTTCTTCTATTTTTTTTCTTGTTTTATTTTTTTCTTGATATCTGATAAAGCTATTATCTTCCACTTGCTCAATTCTAATTTTTAACAATTATTTTCTTAAGGAAGTTTTGTTTCTCTTTTTCCATTTATTCTCTTCTGTGCACTTTTTTTTTTTAAACTTGATTCTATTTTTTTCCTTTTATTCCCTCTCATTTCCCCCAAGCAGGCTAAATTTAAGCACAGATATATTTATAGAATGATAGAGATACACACACACACACACACACACACACACACACACATGCATGTGTGTGCACACATTTACCAATTTATAAACATGCATCTAAACAGTGTTAGCATGGCTGACATGTAATTTAGATTTCTCTCTCGATTGAATGATTAAGGTTGACTTTGTCAATGATAATGATTATTATTAGCCCTACTTTTTTTTTTTCCTAATAAATTATACTCTTGATCTTTGTCACATTGTTTGTGTATACCCCTTATTTCCTATCCTCACTAACTCTTCTACTTTAATTCTGCTCTTTAACTTCCCTTGCTATTATTTAATTTCCCCCTCACCCATCTCCATGGATGCTTAACTTGTCTTCTTTTCCACACATTTTGCTATCTCCTTCCCTCTAATTCCGGTTGTTATTTCTTTATAGATTTTGGGAAGTGCTATATACTTCATGGTATGTGTGTAGTGTTGCCTATTTAACCCATTCCTGATGTGAATGCGTTTTCAAAAGTATGAGACCTCCTTCCCCCTCTAATAATTCTCTATCTATTCTTCTTTTGCATCTTATTTGTATATTATTATTTTTGCTTTTTTTCTAGACAGGTTTCCTATTTAGAGTCAGATTATACTCAACTCTATCCTAATTTGTTTTTGAGCTACCCAATAATCAATGCTAATTTTAAACATATGGTATACATTTCCACATTAAAAAAAAATATATATATATATATATATATATATATATATATATATATATATATAAAAACAATATATCCATGTTAAGTTCCTTGAAGTTAGTCTTTAATACTACCTCTTATATGTTAAATTGTCTGTTTAGTTTTGATTGAGAGAAATTCCCTAAAATATACAAGTACATTGAATGTTCATTTTTTCCCATTCATTATAATGGATATTTTAACTGGATATGATATATTTGGCCACAGGCCTAAATCTTTAAATTGCTAAATTGTGTGATTCAATTATCTGCTATCTTTCATAGTAGCTACTGACAAGGTCATACAGTGTTACTTATTATTTTTTATTATTATTTTATTTATTAGCATATATGAATTATTTTTGTTTGTTTCTTGCAAATTTTCTCTTTGTTCTTGGAGATTCAAAATTTGACAATAATATTTCTATATATTTTTACACAAACCATCTCTTTGAGGGGGTGATTGATGGATTATTTTTTCTATTTCTACTTTCCCTTTATCTTCTATTACTCCAGGACTATTTACTTGTAATATTTCTTGCCTTACTTTGTCAAGGTTTATTTTTTTTTTCTTTTTCTGTCACAATTGTTTTTATATTTTATTTTCTTGATCTGTTCTTCAGAATTATTATTTTTCTTTTAAGATGTTTCACATTCTATTTTATTTTTTTTTCATTTGCTGCTTCTTGGTCTCTTATAGTTTTATTGGTTTCCCCTTATAACTTTTGAATATTTTCTTCTTTAAGAGTCTACATCTCCTTTTGTAGTTGATTAAAGTTTTTCCCCCATAATTTTATTGTTTTTCTTGAGTTTTTTTAGGTTTCCCTAAATGTTTCCATTTGATTTTTAAAGTATATATTTATTTTTATTTGTATATTTTATTTTTAATACACATTGCTTTATGAATCATGATGGGAGGGAAAAATCAGAGCAAAAAAGAAAAATCATGGGAAAGAAAAAAAAACGGAAAAAAAAGAAATGAATATAACATGCCTTGATTTTCATTCATTCTCCCTACTTCTTTTTTCTGGAGGCAGGTGGCATTTTCTATTCAAAGTCTATTGGGTTGCCTTGAAACACTGAAGTACTGGGAAGGTCCAAGTCTAACATAATCATTGCACATTCTTACTATTATTGTATACAATGTCTAACCTCCTTCTCCTTGTTTCACTCAGCATCAGTACATGTAAATCTTCCCAAGCCTTTTCTAAAGTCAGGTTATGTATCATTTTCATAGAAAAATAATATTTTATTACCTTGGTATGCTACAACACAGTCAACTCTTCCCTAATTGATGGGCATCTAAGCTTTTTCCAGTTCTTTTCTACCACAAAAAGAACTACTAGAAACATTTTTGCACATAAGGATCCTATTCCTTACTTCATAATTTCTTTGAGATGTAGACCTAGTAGTGGTACTGTGGGATTAAAGGATATGCACAGTTTTGTACCCTTTGAGCATAGTTCCAGATTGCTCTCCAGAATGGTTGGATCATTTCACAACCCCATCAACAATGCATTAGTTTTCCAGTTTTTCCACATCTCCTTCAACATTTTTCATTACCTTTTCCTGTCATCTTAGCCAATCTGAGGTGTGAGGTGGTACCTTGAAGTTGTTTTAATTTGCCTTTCTTTAATCAGTAGTGATTTAAAACATTTTTTCATATGATGAATGATAGCTTTAATGTCATCATCTGAAAATTGCCTATTCATATTCTTTGACCATTTATTATTTGGGGAGTGATTTATGCTTTTTATAAATTTGATATATCTCTTTATATATTTTAGAAATGAGACTTTTATAAGAAACACTGGTTGTAAACATTTTTCCACAGTACTTCCCTTTTAATTTTGTTTCTTTTGGTTTTGTTCATCCAAAAACTTTTTAATTTAATGTAATCAAAACTGTTGCTATTGCCTTTTATTATGTTCTCTATTTATTCTTTGGTCATAAATTCATCCCTTCTCCAAAGACCTGATAGTTAAATTATCCCTTGCTCTCCTAATTTGTTTATGGTATCATTCTTTATGCCCAAAACATGTACATACTTTAACTTCAAGCTGACCAAAGATTATTGATTTTGTTAGTTTTTTCACAAAGGCAGCTTTTAGTTTTATTAATTACTTAAATAGTTTTCTTAATTTCCATTTTCTTATTTCTTTTTTTTTTTTTTACTTTCAGAATGTCTAATTTGGTATTTAATTTGGCAGGTTTAATTCGTTCTTTTTCTAGCTTTTTTTAGTTGCATGCCCAAGTCATTGATTTCCTCTTTCTCTATTTTATTCATGTAGCTATTTAGAGATATAAAAATTTCCCTCAGAATTGCTTTCACTGCATCCCATAGGTTTTGGTACATTGTCTTATTATTTGCATGTTTTTAGATGCAATTTTGGCTTGTTTTGTTGTTTGTTGTTTGCCCCACTTATTTTGTTAGAATTAGATTATTTAATTTCTAATTTATTTTTTGTCTAACTTTCCCTGCCTCTTTATTGAATGTAATTTTTATTGCATTGTGGTTTGAAAGGAAAGCATTTACTCTTTTTGTCTTTCTGCATTTGCAGTGACTTGTTTATGGCCCAATATATAGTCAATTTTTGTATAGGTGCCATGTACTGCTGAAAAAAATGTGTATTTCTTTCTGGCCCTATTTAATTTTCTCCAGTAGTCTATCTTATCTAGGTTTTCTAGGATTCTATTTACCTCTTGTTGTTTGTTTTTTTTTCTTGTTTATTTTGTGGTTAAATTTGTCTGATTCTTAAAGGGGAAGGTTAAGGTCCCACCACTAACATAGTTTTGCCATGTATTTCTTCCTATAACTGACAATATCTTCTTTATGAATTTGTATGCTTTACCATGTATTTTCCATAGATTTACCCTATATTTTCTGGTTCATATTCATTTTATTTCATTTTTACTTCATTGTTTATGGTACCCTTTAACAAAAAATACTTTTCTTCTTCATCTCTTTTAATGACATCTATTTTTACTTTTGATTTATCTGAAATCAGAATTGCTACCCCCCCTTTTTTTTTTACTTCAGCTGAAACATTATAAATTCTGTTCCACCGTTTTACCTTTACTCTGTATATATCTCTCTGTGTCAAATATGTTTCTTTTAAAGGAATATTGTAGGATTCTGTTTTTTAATCCACTTTAATATAAGCTTCTGTTTTATGGGAGAGTTCATCAATATAAATCAGTTATGATTACCACCTTTATGTTTCCCTCCATATTCGCCCTTCATTCCCCTATTTCCTCTCCTGTATATATTGTTGTTCTCTCTATCCACCTGTCCTTAGTAGTATTTTTTGAACTATCCCATCCATTTGGTTAATTCTACTTTTTAAGGGGTTGTTCTTCAGCCAATTTTTTTTTCCTTCTTTTTCGAAGCTCTTGACTCTCATGCATACTTCTCATTTCCTTTCTCACTTTTTTTCTATATTATTTTCCTTTTAAAGTCTTTTATGAGCACTTCCAAGTAGCCTTTTGGAGCTTGGGCTTGAGACCAATTCATATCACTCTTTGAGATTTCCCCTGTGGACATTCTGTTCTCATCTGAGTTTGTGTTTTCATCTGTCCTGTCACCATAGTAGCTTTATACAGTCAAGGTTCTTTTTTTTGTTTCTTGCTCATTTTCTTTCCTTTTCTTTTGGCATTTTTAAAACTTTTATGGTTGAGCTCTGCTCTTGGGCTAAAGGGGACACTCTCTCAAGCTTTCTGTGCATCTCTGAGCCTTGGCTTTGAGCACAAGGACTCTTTGTGTTTCAGGGGGTAGATTTGCTTGATCTGGGACTGAGGATGTTAGTTGCTGATTTGCGGTGACTGAGACCCTCTTATTGGATTTCACAGAATCTATCCAACCTGGGCTTTTGCACCCTTTCATCCCAGTGAGGATGATCTTTTTTGAAAATTTTCTAGTCTATCTTGGAGTCTGCTTTCATTGTGTCAGACTATGTTCAAAGGCTTGGTTTCAGGTGGTTTTCAATGAAAAATGGGAGAGCAGTTTCCTGGCATCACTCTGCCATTTTGGCTCCATCCCTGGACTTCCCTTTTTTGGTTCTTTTATAAATTCTCCCTGGGCAGGGAACCATTTCACATTACTATTTGAAATAAAAGAAGTTTTTTTTTTTTACTTCACATCTTCTTCTGAAGATGAACCACAGTTTTCCCTATTCCATTTCTATGGTTGGGTTCTTCTTTGCCAATTATTTTTTTTCAATGCAAAGTATTAGTATAAATGCCTCTTGGGGGTATTTTGGGGGAATCCCCCATGTGGAGGATGATGCTTCTAGGTTCACTTAACTCTGCTTTGTGATTTGGAATCCCAAACCAAAAGCTTCATTCTCAAGCAAGTTTCCAAAGCTAGCTTTGTTCCTGGCCCACTGATTCTGCACTCACCTGGTGTATTGTTTCCTTCTTGCCCAGAGCTGTGTCCCTGCAGCATAGCTGAGCTTGGTGTTCCTAATTAGCAAAGGTTTCTTCTGTCTTCCTGGATTCAGACCACCAGCTCCTCATGCTGTCTGGGACATGAAAATTTCTGTGCTGCAGCTGAAGCTCCAGCCAAACCCAGCTCACTCTAAAGGTCCTTACTTAGTGTTTCTGAGAAGCTAACCTGGAGATGTTTGTACTTCACATGGGTTAATAAGCAGCCTAGTGTCTTTCTTCAGATCTTCTTGGGTTTGACTAGGAGAATCCCTATTCTCCCTCAAGGCTTCTTGGTTTTTCACCAGTCTATGTTTGCCCTGAGGTGAAAACTTTTTTTTTCTATTTCTGGGGGAAATCTGGAGTTTGAAATTTCCTGAACTACTTGGCCATCTTTCCAGAATCCTCCACACCATTTAATTTTTCATGCCTATCCACCATATATATCAAAATCTCAATGGGGAATACTTGTAATTCATAAGAAGTTTATATTTTTTAGTAAAATTCGTAGATGTATAGTGTGTGTAGTAGTGTGTATGTATAAAGAGACAGGCATTAGAGAACATGGCTGTTAGTTGACTATGATGAACTTATATCTTTACAAAATAAAAATAAGGAGTGAAAAAGAGAAATGCACTGGGAGAAGGGGTAAAGTAAAGGTAGAATAGGATAGATTATTTCAAAGAAAAGATAGATATGAAACAGCTTTTACAATGAAATGGAAAATGGTGAATTTGCAGGGAAGTACTTGAACCTTACTCTCATCAGAACTGGATCCAACAAAATACACATTTGGTTGGACATACAAATTTATCTTATCCTATAGAGAAGTAATATAGGAATGTGATAAGAAAAGGAAAGATGCTAATAAAAAGGGATGGTTTTTTAAAAAATGTTTATGGCCATAGTTCAATTATTTTTTTCTGAAAACCACCTCTTTATAATCTTTGTCCATTTATCAATTGGTAAATGCCATGTGTTCTTATAAATTTGGCTCAGTTATCTAGATATTTGAAAAATGACACACTATTCAGAGAAAATTGCTATATATTCTTTCATATTATGACTACTATGCATTTCCTTCCACTCTGTTTCTCCACATTTATCCTTCTCTCTTTTTCTCTCCTTTTACCTTGTCCATCCTCAAAAGTATTCTTTCTGACCAACTAATTTCCCCAGTTGTATGTTCTTGCATTCAAATGACCATTTGCTGATTACAAAAAATATATTTAATGAAACTAAATCCATAAAAAGTGTAAGTTTTACTGATATATTTATAATAAATTTATAATTTCCATTGAGTTAAAAACTCATGTGAAAGTCTGCTGAAATGAATAAATTAACTTAGATTCTTCATCTTAGAATATTTAAGTTCTTCAAAGACATCAATAATATCTATTGTAGTAAATTCATGAAGATTTTATTAGTGCATAGAAAATTACTGTCCTAATTCAATGAGCCCAATTAGCAATGTTATATCTAAGTGAATATATTTTAATCTAAATATATTTCATGAGATATATATTTGAATTATAAAAGTACAAGTCAGTGAAAAAGATCAACAATAAATCATCCAGTACTTATAAAGTGATGGACATGAAGAGAAAGGTAAAAACAGAATCCTTCCTATCAAGAAACTCACATTCTAATAGGTAAAAACACATCCAAAGAACTTTGTGTATTTAAGAACTAGGAAGTAATGGATAAGGGACAGTAATCATGTAGAGGATAAGATTTGAATTGAGTCTGGAAGGAAGACAGGGAGGCCTGGGGCAGAGGTAAAGAGGAGTAATATTCCAAACATGAGAGACAGTCCATGAAAAATTACAGGGTTCAGAAATGCAGTATTTTATGTAAGGAACAGCAAGAATGCTACTGTTGTGAGTTGGGTCTTACTCAAGTCAGCCCCACAGTGTGTTAGATATTCGAATAAAATGAGATATTCACATTTCATTCAACAATTAACAGAAGAAAACTTGCTTATCTGTAGCAGGAAAAAAGTATTTAAATAAACCCATACATTATGAATCCCTGGCCTTAATTCAGATGTAAGAAGCTCTCATCATGATTTATTCACCAGTCAAAAATCTGTGGTCCCTCCAGTTCTTTGTGACTTTCTTGTACTCACACAAAGAGGAAGTTATACTAAAAGTCTTATTCATTAATGTTCTGAATAAATCAAATTTCCATGAATCTTTCTATACTTTTTAAAGAAAAACTAGCTCAACTTGCATGATAACAGGGATTAGGATATTGCCAGTATCCCTAAGTCATACAGCCCTTGGAAAGGAGAAAGGTGAAAAAAGGCTGAAAATGTTGGAAGAATCAAGGTTTTCATGGCCTTTAAATGCTGAAGCCAGCATTTTATGTTGGATATTAGATAAATAAGGATCTGATGGAGTTTAATAAGTATGGAGGAGAAATATGGTTAGCATGGTCAAGTCTTTATTTTAGAACTAAAACTTTGGATGCTAAATAGAAAATGAACTGTAATGGAGAAAGATTTGAATCAGAGAAACCAATCAGAAAATTATTACAAGAATTCGGTAAAGGTCATGAGGGCTTATCCCTGAGTAGTTATATCAGTAGAAAGGAGATTTATATGACAGAATTATAAAAATAGAAAAGATAAAACTTGGAAAAAAAAGTTGAAAAAAAGTAGAGTGAGTATTAAAAAGAGTAAAGATAATACATTCAAGGTTGATTAGATAGATACTGGCACTCTTGACAGCAGTAAGAACTTTTGGAAGAGAATTTGGCAGGAAAGATAATTATATTTTAGATATGTTAAGCTTAACATGTTCACAATTTTAAATCCATTTTAAGGGGACAAGTAAAAACTTGGTGATAAGGAAATTAAGATAAGGTGAAAGATTTTTGTGTTGTTGTTTTTGTTAATTATTTTCAATCTTATCTAAATCTTTGTGACCTCATTTGCTATATTCTTGATAAGTGTACTGGAATGACTTGCCATTTCTTTCTCCAGCTTTTTGAGGAACTGAGACAAACAGGATTAAGTGACTTGTCCAGTGTCACACAGCTAGTAAATATCTGAGGCTGGCTTTAAATTTATGAAGGTGAATATTCCAAACACCAGGCCCTGTGCTCCATCTATTGCACCATCTAGCTATCCAGGAGAGACATTAAGTCTAGATAAATAGATATGAAAAGAATCTACATAAATACAATTGAGACAAACAACTTATGAGATCACTAAATAATGTAGGATACAGAGAAAGGAAAAAAAAAAGGTAGATTCAAAAGTCATATCCACAGTCAGAAAGATGCTGAGAGTTGTGATCAGACAGATTAAAGGGAAGGGAAATCAAAATAAGGCAGTGCCACAAAATCGTAGAGAATAAAGAATATCCAAGAGAAGAAGTTGATCATCAACATCAGAGACTAAATTAATAGCAGGAATTTTGAAAATTAAGAAACATCCATTATATTTTGCAAATAAAAGATTATTTGTAACTTTGAGGAAAGCAGTGCAGGTGATTAATGAAGTTAGAAGATAACCAAAATCAGAAGATAAATAATGCACACCATAATTATATTGTTTATTTTTTTTGTCCTTTATTCTTGAAGAGGATCAGTGACATCAGAAGGGTGATGTCTTGATTTGTAAGTGAATTAAATTTAAGTAAGATAGAAATGCACAAAGTCCTCAGTATCACTCTCCCCTCCGGAGTCATCAGAATCTAATACTAAGGCATAACCCAATATTTTCTTATTTGTTTTAATTATGGAGCTGGCATTCCAGAGAGTACAGCAGAAAGGGTGAGTAGAAACCTAGTGGGACATCATTTGTGTTGGTTGGATTGAGGACAATGGAAGTAAGAGAGAAGTTATAGGAGAGGGCTACAAATAGAAGGTATTATATAGCAGGTATATTATGTGGCAGGGATAATATTATATATTATACAGCAGGTATAATAGGGTATTATAGCACTTAGGAGTCCAGAAGCACTGTAATATGGTGAGTATGACAGCTGCAGTCATGATTTTATGCTCTTTTAGAAAATGTGTTAATGTATTTTATTTTTCTTCTCTTTCTCATAGAATGATTAATTTACAGAAATTCTGCCTTCTCTCTGGAGTATTATATATATAACAAGCAATAACAACAGACATTATTAGTTATAGATGTGATGAAGATTACCTTCCACATGTAGCATAAGGATGTCATATAGCTTGAAGGGAGGCAGAATAGGCATTTCTAGTTTCTTTTTAACTCAACTTTTACCCAAGATAAACTTTAATTCTTGCCAAGAGAGGAAATGACAGATTAGGGTTGGGGGGGCCATTATATTCTCCTTTGGGTGGGGTTACCGGATTAGAATTATATATTTATTTCCTTAAATATTATTAATCTTGGAGACATTATTTTTAGGTTTAATCTAACTTATGATTATTGTTTCAGTAATTGGAAAGAAACAAATTTTCACTATATATCTAAGGCTTCAATTTCTTCCCTTAAAATAGCAATTCTACAAAGAATGCATAGAGCACAAACAAACTTTAATTCAAATAGTGAAATAGAAATCAGAGGAAGTAAATAACAGAGAGTCTGTATCAAAAATATATGGTGAAGGAGCTCTCTCCCACTAGGAGTGAGGTAACTCAGTTTAATCAAGGGAAAATAGTAGATCTCAACAAAGGGGAAGTTCCACAGTGTCTAGTGTAACAAACTGGGGACAAAGATATTATGAAGACTTCCAGCTCCTTTATGTTAATATCTTCCCAGAGGTTTTTCCTTTGGTAACCCAATGTGGGCTTGGTATCTTCCATCTTTTTTCTTAAATCTGGAAGTTAGAAGCATCTGCAGCAGTTGCAAAGCCCCAAGAGACTTAGAGAAAAACAAAAGAAGGCTTTAAATAGCCTGACATTTCATCTCTTACTCTCACCAACTCCATTTCCTATACAAGTGAAGAGCACTGATCTCTATCAATGATGAGAGAAGCTGATACATGAGTTTCTGAGTTACACAGATATTTTGCTATCTAGACTATGGATTTCAGTTTCATAATTCAGGTGCATGTCTCTTAAAAAAACAGAAAATTTTTAATCTTGGGGGAAAGTTTGTATTCTATGAAAGATAATTTAATTCATTTTCCATTTCAAATAGTATACTGAGTACCATTAAGTCTGACATCATATTAGTTCTATCTCTGGTGCAGGAGAAAAAAAGAGGACAAAGACAATTACTTATAGTGAAAAATAAGAAGAAAAAAAAAGAACGTTTCCAAAATTAAGGATATTGAAGCTAGATGAAAAATATGATGGAGAAAGAATTGTGAATGGGAAAAAATGAAATCTATAAAATTTAATCAAGTTTCATTGTAGTTTTAATTTAGGGAAAAAAACAACCCTCAAGAGCATAAAATTAGTCACTTAATTTTCACATTGGTTGGTTTAAAATAATTTAGTAATTATAGGAGAATAGCTATAAGTTCTTTTTATATAAGACTCACTTTATATATTGCTGGCTGTATCTGCATATGAAAGGATCAGTTTGAAAGAATAACATTAAATTTGTAGTCCTAGAAACCCATTGGCTTTAGTTTTGTCTCTTTAGCTTTTACATAATTACTTTTTTTCAATGGAAAAAATAGAGAAGGATTAGGATAGGAAAAATGGGAACTATCAATCATTGGATCATGTTCTTGTTATTAAGAAAAATCACCAAGTTTATGGAGTTCTGACATTAAAATTAGAAAATCTATTCAGTGTTTTTCATAATCTAGGGTAAGGTCTATCACTAAAAGACTAAAGTCCTTAAGTAAAGAACCATCATTTCAAGGTAATAGCTAAACCAGAGGAATAAGCAATCTAGAAGGATCTTGGGCTTTATTCTTACCAGAGTAATGTTGTTATTGTTGAGTTGTTTCAGCTGTGTCTGACTCTTCATGACCCCATTCGGTATTTTCTTGCCAAAGATATGAATGAGACTATGATTTACCTTTCCAATTCATTTTGCAGATGAGGATACTTAGGCAAACAAGATTGTGACTTGCCCAGAATCACCCAATTAATAAGTACCTGAGTCCAGATTTTGACTATATCTTCCTTTCTCCAATTCCCACCTACTGAGTAATCTAGCTTCACATCTTCCTTTAAAATCTTTCCTTTGGAAGAATAAAAGGTCGAGAATTGCAAAGGAACTAATGAAAAAAAAAATTCAGAGGAAGGTAGTCTAAGTGTACCTGATCTAAAGCTATATTATATAGCAGCAGTCACCAAAACCATTTGGTATTGGCTAAGAAATAGACCAGTAGATCAGTGGAACAGATTAGATACAAAGGACAAAAAAGGGTACATCTATAGCAATCTAATCTTTGACAAACCCAAAGATACCAACATTAGGGATAAAAATTCATTATTTGGAAAAACTGTTGGGAAAACTGCAAATTAATATGGCAGAAATTAGATATGGATCCACACTTAACACCATATACCAAGATAAGATCAAAATGGGTCCATGATTTAGGCATAAAGAGTGAGATAATAAATAGATTAGAGAAACAGAGGATAGTCTACCTCTCAGACTTGTGGAGGAGGAAGGAATTTATGACCAGAGGAGAACTAGAGATCATTATTGATCACAAAATAGAAGATTTTGATTACATCAAACTAAAAAGTTTCTGTACAAACAATATTAATGCAAACAAGATTAGAAGGGAAGTAACAAATTGGGAAAATATTTTTAAAAACAAAGCTTCTGACAAAGGTCTCATTTCCAAAATATATAGAGAACTGACCCTAATTTATAAGAAACCGAACCATTCTCCAATTGATAAATGGTCAAAGGATATGAACAGACAATTCTCAGATGATGAAATTGAAACTATATCCACTCATATGAAAGAGTGTTCCAAATCACTACTGATCAGAGAAATGCAAATTAAGACAACTCTGAGATACCACTACACACCTGTCAGATTGGCTAAGATGACAGGAAGAAATAATGATGAATGTTGGAGGGGATGTGGGAAAACTGGGACACTGGTACATTGCTGGTGGAGTTGTGAAAGAATCCAGCCATTCTGGAGAGCAATTTGGAACTATGCCCAAAAAGTTATCAAACTGTGCATACCCTTTGACCCAGCAGTACTACTACTGGGCTTATATGCCAAAGAAATACTAAAGAGCAGAAAGGGACCTATATGTGCCAAAATGTTTGTGGCAGCTCTTTTTGTTGTAGCTAGAAACTGGAAGATGAATGGATGTCCATCAAGTGGAGAATGGTTGGGTAAATTATGGTATATGAAGGTTATGGAATATTATTGCTCTGTAAGAAATGACCAGCAGGAAGAATACAGAGAGGCTTGGAGAGACTTACATCAACTGTTGCTGAGTGAAATGAGCAGAACCAGAAGATCACTGTACACTTCAACAACAATACTGTATGAGGATGTATTCTGATGGAAGTGGAAATCTTCAACATAAAGAAGAGCCAACTCACTTCCAGTTGATCAATGATGGACAGAGGTAGCTACACTCAGAGAAGAAACACTGGGAAGTGAATGTAAATTGTTAGCACTAATATCTGTCTGCCCAGGTTACATGTACCTTCGGAATCTAAGGCTTATTGTGCAACAAGAAAATGGTATTTACACACATGTATTGTACCTAGACTATATTGTAACACATGTAAAATGTATCGGATTGCCTGTCTTCGGGGGGAGGGAGTAGAGGGAGGGGGGATAATTTGGAAAAATGAATACAAGGGATAATGTTATAAAAAAATATATAATAAAAATTAAAAAAAAAATCTTTCCTTTGGAAATGAAAGGTTTAGTAAAGACACTGAAGGGAACTAGATCACAGACCCAGAAGTTTTTTTGCTAGTTCAAGCAGTTTCCTGTTTTATGTAAAAGATCTGTAAAAAAAACAAAAACAAACAAAACAAAACAACCCCCCAAAAAACAAAAGAAAAGAAAACAAAACTTATGTGTTTCTAAAATAGAATAATAATATCTGCTATTCAAATGAGGAAAAAACAGCCAAGAATTTCCCTCCTGGATTACTGCTTCTTATCTACAATCTCCTTATCTGCCAGGAATTGTATTATGCTCTTTTGTCTTGAGAAAAAAAGAAAAGAATGTCCTAATTAGCATAATCATTCCCATTAGATCTGAGAGAATTGTCATCTTTCATCATGTAAAATATAGAGAAAATAGCCTGATTCAAACTGATCCTAAGATGAGTCAACATAGTTCAATAATGAATACAGAATAAAATGGATTTACCTAAACTCTCAACAGATCACTCAGCTCCCAAAATTTCTCTATGAGTAATTTTGGCCTCTTTATCTAATAGAAACTCTTTTCTTCAATTACCAATGTGTCTTAAACGTCCCAAATAATGGTGTCTTCTTTATATTTATTCTTTTCAATCTCTCATCAATATTTGATACTATTGATCATCTTCTCCTTTAGTATACAGTCTCCTTTTAACTCAGATGTGTATATGTCTTTGTATCCATTTGTTTGTCATATGAATGTGAGACCAGCTATGGAAGTCCTAATCATATAGAAAGAAATCAAAATTGCCTTTCTCCCCCATTTTCCTATTCTTAGAGAATCTCTATTTTAAGTGTCATTTATCCTGAATTTTTGTTATAAATGTATACATTTCCAAAAGCAAAACTTTACAAGGAGATTTAGAGGCTAACATCTCTAAATCTAAAAATCATGACTTTTTTTACTTTGAAAGAGACAATAAAAATTTCACTTTGAGCTACTGAACTTTGTTATACAATGACTACAATATTAGTATTCAGGTTGTTTATAGTGTTGATTCTTATTAACACGCTAACAGAGAAGTGCTATTATTATCCCCTATATTACAAAAAAAAAAAAAAAAAAAGGAACACAGAATTTAAGTTATTTCATAGCTCTAAAGAAGAAAATGGGCCTCAGAAGTCATCTAGCATGAGCCCTTATTGTTTTCTTGTTTAATCAATAAACTGAGGCCACACAAAATTAATAACTTATTGAATGTCACACAAGTAAGTAATGTGCACCATTAAATTGCACTTGAATCTAGGGTCTCTGACCCCAGAGCCAATATTCTTTCTATTTCTATTGATATTTTAAGAGTATATGTATGAGTAAGAATTTAAATCTAAGTCTTACAAATTCTACTTCGAGTTTTGTATTCCTTTTGCCATATTCCATGGATTTATACTTTGTATTGGTTAATAAAGAATATTTCAGTAATCTAGAGAAAAATAAGGAATGCAAGCATGGAATAAGGACATGTCCACACAATTATATAAACTAATTAGGAGAAGAAGGAAATGAATTATAATGGAAAGGAAAAAAATAGACTATTGTGAGCTTAACAGATTTTAGAGAGTCATAGAACTTCTAGAATTTGTGTATAGTCATAACTATAGAAAATATTTTATTCCTTGTCAAGAAGAGAATTTAAAAAGAAATTAAATATGGAATCCTTTTCTCATTTGATTTTATAGGTAAAATGCTAATTATTCTATAATGTAATCATTTGACAAGAATGTTGATATTCACACACATATATGTATATGTACTTATATATGTTATATGAACATATAGTGTAAAAAATTTGAGTTTATCATGAAAACCCTAGATATCAAGTTATTTATATATATATATATATATATATATATATATATATATATATATATATATATATATATATATATATATATATATATATATATATATAAATATATCCCCTAGGCAATTGGGGTTAAGTGACTTGCTCAGAGTCACACAGCTAACTAAGAAGTGTTAGATTTGTCCAAGGTTAGATTTGAAATGAGGTCCTCCTGACTTCAGGGCTGGTACTCTATCCATTTTGCTACCTAGCTGCCCCAAGAAGCTACTGTATGTCAAGTAAAATTTGTCTAGCAACTCACAGCAGTTGAACCCATAACACAGGGAACAGGTATGACAAACAGAATATTTCCATGAACAGTGAGCTAGAAGATTTGATCATCTAAGCTATGGAAAAGAATCTAAATGGTAACTATCTAACTTTAAAGAGAAAGAAAAAAGGAAACTTTCAATTAGCTGAGAAGAGGCGATTAGATGGCTCAACCAACTGACCATAGTGCCTGTAGTCAGGAAGGCTTTAGTTGGAATCTTGCCTCAGACAAGTATGACTGGGTAGGTCACAACCTCTGTTTGCCTTAATCCACTAGAGAAGGTAGTGGGAAAACCACTCCAGTATCCTTGTCAAGAAAATGTCTCATTAATATTTGGGCTCACAAAGAGTCAGATGTAAATGATTGACTGAAAAACAGCAAAAAGAGAGTGTTTATTTTATTTTTTTATGTTTTGCCTGTTTTCTAGTACCAAGTAAGACATGCATGCATGAAGTATAAGTTCTTCTCTGCCCTATGAGAGAAAATGTAATGTTCTCTGTTGAGGTTTTCTTGGGGTTTCTGGAAGCAGCTTTCATTTCAGTTCAGTAATCACTACAAATGCAGCTAGGTGTTAAAATGCAAATCCTTTATTATATTCTTCAAAGTCCTATCTCCTTCACTTGGGGCTCAGCTAGTTTTCTGGGGGCCTTCTGAATTCTTGGTTTCAGTGGAGAAGCAAAGGAGGAGAGCCTGACACCAAGTGTGAGATAAGATGAATCTGTTTGAGTCCAAGGCTTGGGCTTATGCTCTAGCCTTCAACCTCTAGCCTTCTGCCCACTTGTCTCTGAATCTCTGAATCTACCTAGCTGAAGCTTCTAGTTTATATGCTACACCCTGAGTACAAACCAATAATTATATTGCTAGGAAACCATTATTTATTCTAAGATTAAATCAAGGCTAAACTAGATTTAACCATTGTTTCCTCAATTCCACTTAGTACCTTGTTTCAAGTTCTGTCCCATAACATCTCCTTGTAGGATTAAATCAATCATACTGAACCATGCTAAATTAGATAACTATTTTCTCTATCAATTCCACCGACTTAGTACCTTGTAAGAATCCTTTGTTTCAAGTTCAGAATTCTGGCCCATAACAAAAAAAAAAATGATCCTCAATGGAATGGATTATATGTTTTAAGAAAAAAAAAAAATGGAACAAGATTTAAAGAGGAAAAAAAGGTTCCTTACTTGGGCAGGAACTAGAATGAGAGGATGGAAGAATGTAACCTAGAGAAAGAAGGGGAAATGAAGGAACACACAGATTTTGGAGTTAAGGAATTATTCATGAATCTTATCCTATTAAAGGTCAGCTGGATCAATTCTTAAGAGAAAATGCATTTCTATTTCCCAGGGAATAATGATATGAATACAGTAACAGAGACAGAAAAGATGAATTTGACTTATTTGTAATACCCTTCTTGAAGAAAAATCAGGTTGATCTTTCTTGCCTCAACTTTAGAAATATAAAGTCTATTATGTTCCTAACGCACAAATTTAGGATGTGATAGAAACTTTCTAAGAACTGCCAAAATTTATGATTACTTTTTTTTTTCCTGGCAATTCATTTGATGGTTCTTTCCTTGGTACTGAAGTTAGAAAAAGCCAGAGATGTCAAAACTATTGAATGGGTTTTCCTACTCACATCTTATAATTTTTCCTCTCATCTCAATTATTTACATATACCAGCAGCTAGTTACTATTAAAGTGTTAACTGAGTCACTGAGAATTTTAATGACCCTACACAGACAAGATCTGTCACAGTCAAGTCTTGAACCCAAGTATTCTAGATTCCAAAGTCAGTTCTTTAATCACTGTATCCAATACTATATAAAATAGCAATAATCATTTAAGAGTTTTAGAAAACAAAAACCCTTATGCATTGTATTTAAACCTATGAATTGGTTCAACTATCTGGAAATCAGTTTGTAACTATGCAAATAAGAAACTAAAATCATCATATCCTTTGGCTCATTTATTATACCTTTTGAAGCATCATTCTAAATGTCCCCTAAAGGAGTTATTGACAAAGATAAAAGCTTTATGTAAAACAAGATAACAAGCACTATTTGCTGTAGCAAAAGCCTGGAAAGGAAGTACTTGAACATATACTGGGGGATACCTGAAAAAAAAATGGTACCTGAAAGTAATTGAATTTATTATTGTGCTATAAGAAAAGATGAACATAATAAATGTAGAGAAGTACAGAAAGAGTTAAACACATTCATGTACAATGAAGTAGGCACAGCCAATAAAATAATATTCATAACAATAAGTAACAATGAAAGTGGAAAGAGCAAATAAAAATTTAAAAAGCAAAAATGAGCAAAAATTATGAAAAACAAGATTGACCTTTTTTTTTTCTTTTCTTTTCTTTTCTTAAATTTCATAACAAGTGATGACAGTTTGGGAGAGATACAGGAAGAACACTAAGTAATGTAAATACTAAGGGCAGTTAGGTGGTGCAATGGATTGAGCACCAGCCCTGAAGTCAGGAGGATCTGAGTTCAAATCTGTTCTTAGACACTTAACACTTCCTAGCTGTGCAACCCACAATCCTAGGCAAGTCACTTAACCTCAATTGTGCCAGGGAGGAAAAAAAAAAAAAAAGTAATGTAAATACCAAATAAGTTTGTTAAATCCATTTAAAACTATTTAAAATCTATATGTAAGAAAGGTGTATCTAAGGTTATTTGAAGGAAATTTTTGTTATTATTTGCACAATTCTGATTTGCCAAAGTTCTTAATATGTGACCATATTTTAATTCCATAATGTTACATAGTGCTAATTATTTCCCATATATTATGCTTATATTTCCCATTAGCTTATAGAATTGTTAGCAAATTATATCTGACCTATATTAATTTCATTTCATAGCCTAATTATTGAAATTTTGTCAATAGGTAAATAAATGAATCATTAATTGTTTTTGTTTTTAGATTTAAATCTATACATTTTTGGAGAAAAATTAAATCTTAAATTGTTCAGTTTTTAAAATTCTGAAAGACACTTCTAAGACATAATGAAGAATGGAAGTGAAATAAGCTGATATGAAATGGCCATTCCATGGGTTGGATGTTGGTGTATATTCATTCAAAAACATGTTCCTACTCAATGTTTCTATGTCCTGAGCAGATGCATAGAATTTTACTTTATGGGAAAGAAAGGAAGTAAGGAAAACAGTTCCGGAACGTATAAAAGCAAAACATCTCACTTGGAAGTAGTTGTGACATAGTGTTATTATTTTTGTGTCATCTTTGTGATTAAGATTAGTGTTCTGAATTCAATGCAGAAAATTGCTTCCTTATCCTCTGATAGTGAATAAAAACTGAAAAATCAAAGATAGTCTATTGTGGATAATCATATTTTGCCATTTAGGGATTTATGTCGGAGAAAGAAGGCAGACTGAAGAGAGATTAGCAGACAAAAATACAGACACTTCATTTAATGCCAAAGATGAAAATTTGTGTGATGAAAGATTTTTCTCTCACTAATATTGACTTATTACATGGAAAGGTCCCTCATACAAGGCTATGTATGATGTTTCCAACTGTACTGACTTTTAAAATAACATTAATAAGAAAAAATTTGACCTTCACATTTCAGCAATTTTAATAAGACTAAATCAAAGAAAATACCAATTCAAGAAAGGCCATGCATAAGGGAATGACAGAAATATTTTCTAAAGTTTTTAAACTGTCACTAAAATGGAACTGGCAGAGTGTTTAAAGACCTAATTATCTCAACAAGGCAAAAGGTAGAATTAAATAACTTACTCACTGGAGTCCTTTTTCAAAATTTGTGAAGTAACAGGAATTAAAATAAAATTTCAAAAACACTACAAATGTTTATATGGACTTGAAAAATAATTTTCCAATTACTAAATTTTTTTCTTTTAATAAAACTATATCATTCCCCCTTTAATTTCTTTCATTTTTATGTTATTCATTAAAAATATTACTTCTACATTAATGGAGATTTGTGATATAAGACAAAACAGAAAGATGCCAATAATGCCTTCCTATTATATGTTTCAAGCATATATGAAATACCTATTTTTTTTTCCTTCAATAATTTTTTTTACTTCAAGAATTGTGGTCTTCAGTGATTCCATCTCAATTTTTCTTTTCAATTGGTCTTCTAGCATGATTACTATTGAAATCTATTTTCTTGAGCCATCTGCAAATTGAAATGGACTGATGAAAATGTTTTTTTTTAATTTTCTGCCACACTAGTAATGTATATATATATATATATACAACTCAATATGCCTTTACTTTAAAGGCTATCAGATGTTAAGCATGAAAATGAACAATATTGAATTCTCCTGCTCCAAAATTCAAATTATTACATGATTTAAACACATTTTTTCCTTTCTCACTTTACCTTTTCTTTTTTTCATGGTCTTTTTCATGTCTTGTGTCTCATGTCTTCATGTCTTTTTAGATGGATAATTCCAACTATCTTTTTTCCCCTTCTTCACCATATTTATATTTTCTAAGTTATTCCAGCAAGTATTAAAGACAAGAGTACCACCATCTTCCCAGGCTCATAATTTATGTGTCATCTTCAATTTATCACTCACCATAACCAATTTGTTGATAAGAGCTATTCATTTTATCTTAATAACTTCTTTCAAATTATTTCAAAAACTTTCTCTCTTCTGACCTAAGTACCATTCTGATGAAGGTCCTTATTTTATAATTGAATTATTGCAATAGCCAATAGAATTTCCCTCCACTTTAATCCAATTTGCAATTAGATATTAAAATAATCTGGTAGAAGTATAGGTCTGACTTTATTACTTCTTCCCCACTGAATAAACTACTTTGGCTAAATGATCAAATCCTCTCACATTAGAGACCTTTATTCCCTGTCTCTTTCCTACCAAAAACTTTAAAACCTATGAAAGTCCTATAAAACCTTACTTACCTCCACAGACTCTGCAATTTAGTGACACTGATCCACATGCTAATCCATAAATATAATAATTCAACTCCTTATTTAGGGAATTTCTACTTGGTGTCCTGCTATGCCTATCATTTTCTCCTTCCTCATCTCTGGCTTTTAAGTTTCTTGACTTCCTTCATGTCCCAGCTAAAAGCATACATTTACAAGAAAATTTTTCCTATCTTCTTTAACATTATTGCCTCCTTTCTGTAGTGAATAAATTTCTCCATATGTAATATATGAAGGTTTTCTTGTTGTTGTTGTTTTGCTTGTTTGTTTGTTTGTTTTGTTTTGTTTTGTTTTGTTTTGTTTTCCATTATGTCTCTTCTCAATAGAACTATGAGCTCCTTAAGATCAGGGACCATATTTTTCCTTTTTCCTCATACCCCCAGAATTTATCACAGTGTCTTTAATAGTTGGTACTTAATAGTTATTAGATGGCTTACTGAAGATTCAGCTTTCCTTTTTTTAATTTGTGTACAAGTGAGGTTCATGAAATATTTGTCTTTCTACCACTCTTCCAAAAGATCTTGCAAAATTTTTTTTTTCTTGGATCTCACTTATAATTAATTATTTTTTAGGCTTTTTTTTTTTAATCTAGATCTCTGATTTCTTTGGAGAACACCCTGTTGTGAAAACTTACTCCAGTGTTGCATATTAACATTTTTTCTATAGTGCATAGTATTATAAAGTTGTCTGGAGGCACTTAAAGTTTAAGTTGCCAGATGATGATCATATAGACATTATGTGTCAGAGTTTGACTCTAGTAAAGTTTGGTAGCTAATATATTGCACTGACACATTTTCATTTTAGAATTTTCACTGAATGTTTTGTACTTAATTTATGATGTCATATCCCCTTACTAAATTGTAACTTCAATGAGGTTAAATACTATGTCTTATCTAAATTTAATTTCTGTTCCTGCCTTACACAGTGTTCTGAATATGAACTACTCAACAAGTTGTACAAAAATATTTTATAATGGTTTTCAACTTTCACATTCTAAGATCTTTTTAGAAGAGTATGCAGGAATGCCTGGGAAAAGACCCATAATGGAGTAAAAAATAGGATGACCAAAATGTAGGACCTGGGGTCATGTTAAAATATTTAAGAAGGAAAGGAATATGATAAATGACTTACCACTGATTCTGCACAACTGACATGGCCTTATTGCCTAGAACCTAAAAGTGAGGAGAAACACTAACTCTTCTTTTATTGGTCTTCTTCAGGTGACACCATATTTTGATTTGTTTTGCAGTTATAGATGACAGAAAGACTCAAAATATATGAACATTAAGCTATTAATGCTGAGTCAAAAGAAAATTGTAGGGGGCTTGTTTTTAAGATAGACAGGTTTTTCATTTTCCTTGTCTTCAAAGAATTTTAATTCTTATGCTCTCAGCAATCTTAGCCCTCATTGCATCAAAGCCTGCAGAAAAAAAATTCAGGGAACAATGAAGAGTATATTCAGAGAATTCAAACATTCATGGATATCTATGTATCTATGAAGTCTTCATATGCAGCAGTACATATATTCTCAAATGATTCCATTGTCAGTTTCTTCCAAATGACATTAATTTGTCTTTCAGCTTTTCATTCAGATTTGAAATATTGCTTATGGACTTCAGGTCTGTATGTGTGAGAGAAAAGTTTCTTGTATAATTATTATTTTTTATTTCAGTAAAAACAAGATTAATATTGCCTTAACTTAAAAATCCTACAAACAAAACAATTTTATCCTTGCACTATATTTTGGAGAAGTATTTTTAATCAAATAGTTTTATTTGTGTTCATACATGTGATTTTATTTTTAAGGGAATGTCCCAAGAAAGTAGATCAATTTAGGTCACAAATTTCTGTTTAATTTATAGTCTTAAATTGTTGTCCCATTTAAGTGAGCTGTCCCTGGTGATACAGTTAGTATATGTCAGACAGGACTTACTTACTGGTTTCTGTACCAGCCACTTATCTTCTAAATCAAGCTGCATCTTTAACATCATTTAAGTTACAAAATAGGATATTTTCAAACCCAAACTTGAAGGTTAAATTTTTTTAAAAATCTCTTTATTTCACAATAGTTATTAGAAACAATATATTTTTTTTAATCTTAGCAATTGTGCTTGATAATTCCTTTCATATCTTTTCACTGATATTTTTGCAATCAGTTTTTGATGAAGAATAGGGCCTTACACATTAAAACCACAAGTTAAAGTACACTATTGACAAGAACAACTGATATAATTTTGCAAGTAGATTATACATGCAAAAAATAAAGCACTGAATAAGCTTAAAGCTATTACATCAAACAAATACATTTGCAGAGACTTGGTGCCAGTGGGTTGGCTCATTCTATATGAGATATCTGAATTATGTTGACAATCTAATAATGTGTCTCAGTAGCTAAAGGCTGGTACAGGTCTGCAGGAGATAGTAATGTTGCTGCAACATTTTATAACATTAAAGGCATCATGGAGATAAATGAGACTAATATAGCTTGAAAATGATCATTTCTCTCCTTTTTAAAGAAAGATTTAAAATATATGAAAATTATATATCTATGCGAATGGAGATTATTATTCAGCCTAAATGAGTGTGGATCATAAACACATTCATATGATCTTTTTTAATACAATACATACATAAGAAGTTAATTGTGTCTTCATCAGCAAATGTATATACATATACATTTGTGCATATAAACATCCTTCACTGTTTGTGAAAACAGAACCTATGAAATTTACTCCACAGTGACTACTAAATACAATATTATCTCCTTGTCCTGGTATTCAAGGCTTTGCATAAATTGGCTCTAAACTACCTATCTAGTCTTACTTAGCTGGTATTATCTTACTTCAAATAATCTTTGTAAATTTATACTCACTACTTCTTATCCTTTCATTCATTTCCTTCTCCTTTTACTCAGAAACAAATAAACAAAGTTAATTTGCCTTCTCTTTAGGACCTAACTCAAATGATACCTCTTCCATGAAGACTTCCTTTACTTTTTATGTATGTATTTTCTTTCCATCCTTAAATTTTTCTCAATGTTTTTTTAAGGTCTCCTCTTT
This sequence comes from Sminthopsis crassicaudata, assembly GCF_048593235.1. Taxonomy (NCBI): domain Eukaryota; kingdom Metazoa; phylum Chordata; class Mammalia; order Dasyuromorphia; family Dasyuridae; genus Sminthopsis; species Sminthopsis crassicaudata. The sequence continues at coordinate 211,109,463 of NC_133617.1, read as the reverse complement.
GAATATAATTCCTTTTCTCTTATATTTTCACCACCATTATATTGTACATTCCTTGAAGGTATTTGTATACCAGGACTTAGTACAATATCTTGCATATAAGAAGTATTACATAAAAGTACATGAAATTAAGTTGTAATGCTCCTTTAATATGTTTTAATAATGCCAATTAAATGATTGTGAACTAATTAGATGAAATTTGGAATTTGAACTTAATTAATGAGAGGTATAATTTCCTATTATTCCCATTGTTTTCAAAGTATCATTATAACTTTAAGGAAAATTCTAAAATGACACTATATTGCAAAAGTAATGAAGTGTAGGTAGAAGAGTCACTTGAGATAACATGCAAAATGAGGTCTTTCATGAGTATATGTGATGGGAAATTAAATATTATAAAAAATATTGCTCAGGGCTGCATTTTAGAAACTGTTTGAAAGTTTATTTGATCCTATTTTGAATATTTCCATTACAAGCAGTGATATCTTCAGTGTGAATATTTACATTTAATCAGAGAGGTCAAAGTCTTTTTTCCATCAGAAACATTAATAAATAATATATTTCAATATTTATGACATTATAATTACTTCAGTGCTGCTAATTATGCTTCATTCTGAAAAAACAATGCAGTTAGATTTTTTTTCCAAACAGAATGATTTCTTTTATGTCAGTCAGTCCATTAAAAATATTCATTAAAAATCACATTCAAAAAAATGATATATTTGCTTTTTATTTGTTCTGAAAATACAGGTAAAATAGTTAATGTAAACTACTACAGTACAAAGTATATGATCTGGGTAAAGGAATAATTTAATTTTGACTTCTATGTAAAGGGCTTAAACTGAGTTGATGCACTGAGATCAGATAACTGAGCACTTCAGGCTAATTACCAATTGGACAATACTCGATTAGCATAGGCTTGGAGAATGGCCCTGTCCACTATTCTGTGCTGGTTCAATCTGTTGGTGTAGACAGAGAATTGTAAGAAGGATCAGAGGCTGGAGTAAGACAAGAGAGTTACTTTTTGGTGTGGAGATTTCTGTGTCCATTCCCTTGAAAACTACCCCAAAAGACCAAGAATAAAGATCAAGAACTTTTGCTTATCCTGATTCTGGTTAATTCTAAGGTATCCAGAGTGCTAACTTGGTCTTCACACTTCTACAATAAACAAATGGTAAAATAAAATTGCAACTTGTTCATTTCACCATTATACATATAAAGATATAGGTGTACATCTAGTTATATAGCTATTTGGTACAGAAAATAAAGAAAAAATGACAGCCATTTATTTAATAATTTTGTTTGACATTTTTTTCCATGTAAATAGTGCTTTCTTGTACTTGGCTATTTGACAGTCTTTCTAAAACTAGACTACTTTTTGGTTACATTAAATAAATCCAATGACATATAACAATTTTCACTCTTCACTCTTTCAAATGAAATCATAACTGTTTATTTTTAAAGTATTTCTACAACTTTTTAACCTGTTTATAATATTCTATGAAAATCTCTACCAATTCTTTTTTTTTTTTTTGATCAAAAATTTTTTATCTTTTCATAGCTGATTTAAGGCCTTGAACTCTCAATTTTACTAACTTTATTGTAACATTTTCTAATGCAATTTCTAGATCTAGATCTATTATGGTTTATTTTGTTGATCTCATAGAGTATATTAATATTAGTTAATTGCTTTAAATATGTTCTGGGTATTAAACTTTGTTTCCAAAATGCCCAGAAACCACTTGACCTAATATAATCAGTTTCTCCTTCATAGGTTCATGCTCAGTGGCTCTTTACTGAAAGAAACCAAAGTAGTACCTCCATGTACCAGTTCAGTTTGATTCAAGCTCAAAATCTTTTTTTTTTCCTTTTATAATTAAGCTCTTTAAAGATTTTTCAATTATAAATGCTAAATGATAATTTGATATAGAAAGACCCAATGATATGATTCCATTTATGTAAATCCAGTAATTAATGATATTTTAAAATGATGCTGCTTTAACTTGGAATCTATAGTATTTAGGAAACATGATAATGGATTTAGGAGTAGGTGGTATTACAACAAGCTTTTACAATCTCTGTGAAATATTCCACATTTTATGCTAGTTGATATTAGTATTATTATTTTGGTGACATTTTTAAGAGATGACAATTTTTTTGTGAACTTAAAATGCTTTAGTAGTCAGTTTTTATATTTATAATACTTGAATAAGCCAAGATGAGAATTAAGTCAAAATATTTGTGAAAATCAATACATTTATCAGGACAATTGTAGCAGATAGTAGGAAGAGAGTAATATTTTCCATATTATGTTTCCATTTAAATTTTATAACTTTTATAGCTTTACAATTTGAAAACTTTTTTTTAAAATAGTTTAGAGGTTCTTAGTATTCACTAAAGCATCAACTAACACATATTTCTTACATTTGATGAGTAAATGATGGTGATTGTGGAATATTATTATGGCTTATTTTTCTATCATTTTATTAGTTTATTTTAGTAAGTTAATACAATTCATTAATAAAAGCAATGCATGTTTTATCACTTTATTTTCATTTTATTTATTTGATCAATTTATTGATTAATTTTATTAAATTTTCTATTCTCCAAGACACTTATCTCTAAAATATGTATAAAACCCTCAATCTAATCAGTTTTAAAGAGGGACATTTATATTGACAGTTTACAGACTTGTCTAAAGCCCATTTTTCTTTATTATTTTAAAAGATTGTGTTTTAATATATTTTGTTTTGTATTTTGCAAAAGAACATCAGCATGGGAAAAGAGTGCCACAGTATATGCTTTAGTGATATGGTAATCAATCTTCAGCTAATTAGTTTCCCTTTCTATATTATAAGTCATTTGTAGAGACATCTCATTAATCATTAAGTAGGTATTCCTAATCCCACAGCATACAAATGTCTCTTCTTTCTCCTTGTGAACTCTCCCTAAATAAAACTGTCACTGTACCCTTTATGAAATCACAACCAATCAAACTTTCCATCATTTATACCTCTGGCTACTCCAAGAAAAACTTTGAAATAACTGGAAAGTTATTCCTTTGATTTCCCTTTTTACTTACTCTTTTTGTTATTTTTGTTGTTGCTATTCCCCTTTTCTAAAGCTTCATGCATCTGGTACCCTCACAGTACTCCTAAATTGTTCAGAATGAATGTCCATTTTTCTAGACTTGCTTAAATACTAGATTTGTCTTTTCTATCACAATTATCATAACAATCTAATGGTTAGTTACATTTAACATAATAGAAAAAATAAAATCATAAGAACGCCAGGTTAAAGAAAGCAATCTAAGTAAAGTCCAAGTTCTATGCACAAATCTCAAAAAAATTGAATGTTTGACTAAATCTAGCATGATATTTCTTGGCCAATATAAAATATTTCAGTGATAGCCATTTTAAAATATAGTTTGAGATCTGGTTCTTGCATTGACATTTTTCATTACTTCTTTTAGTATTCTGACCCTTTATTCTTCCAAAAGAATATTGGCTAGCCTGCATAAAATAATATTTGGCAATTTGAATGGTATGCAAAAGAATTTAGGCAGAATTGTCATCTTTACTATGTTGTTTTGGCCTACCTATAAACAAATGATATTTTTCCATTTGCTTAGATCTGCTTTTATTTGTATGAAAAGTGTTTCGAAATTCTATTGATATACTATTTTTCTTAGCAGGTAGTATCTCATATTGTCTACAGATATTTTAATTGAGATTTCTTTTTTTTAATATCTTGCTGCTGGACATTTTTGGTAATGCATAAAAATATATGAGATTTTTATGGATTTATTTTATAACTTGTAACTTTACTAACAATAATTATTTCAAGTAATTTTTTAGGGAATTTTCTAGAAATACCACCATATCATCAGAGTGATAGTTTTATTTTTCCATTGCCTGTTTAATTCTTTCAATTACTTTTTCTTCTCTTATTGTTATAACTAATATATCTAATACTATGGTTGGTTGATTGGTTGTTATTTGTTCTCAAAGAGTACCAATATGTCATCACTCTGTTAGTTGAGTGTGTCCAAATGAAACTGATCAGACCAGTATTAGCTCAGAAAGTTCTGCAACAAGTTAGACACAAGTAGTTCCTATGAACATTAGGGGAACTTGGCACATCTCACATTTTTTCCGAGTTAATTCAATTCTGCTTTGCAAATAGTGCACAGCACCTTCTCTGAGGAGGGCACACCACACTAGGTAGTATTTTGCCAGTGTTTCTCATGTCATATAATCAGTTCTAAAGTTCTCATCGGATACCTTTGCTTCACTATTGGTATTATTGGGAATACTTCTAGTTTATTACATTACATATTATGTAATGTAATTGCATTACAGATAATGCTTGCTCATGGTTTTAGATAGATACTGCATACCATATTCAAGAAAGCTCAATTGATTCCTAAGCTGTATATTCTTTTTTCATTTAATATTTTTATTTTTGCTCTCTATTTTTTTTAACAAGAATTGGTACTGCATTTTGTCAAAAGCTTTTTTTTTAATTTATAGAGATAATTATATTAATTTTTAAGATAATCCTATAACATTTTACTATTGATGTGGTCCATTATGCTAATATTCTTCTTAATATTGAACTACCTATGCATTCATGATATAACTCTCATCACATCACAATGTATTATTACCCATGTAGTATTGATGCAATCTCATTACTATTTTTTACATAAAATTTTTACAACTTGTTAGGGCAATTGGTCTATAATTTTCTTTCTCTGTTTTGGCTCTTCTTGATTTAAGTATCAGCACTATATATGTGTCTTAAAAGAAATTTCATATCTTCAGCTTTTTCCCAAATATTGTACATAGTATTAGAATTAATTGTTCCTTAAATGTTTGGTAGAACTCCCATGTTAATCCATCTGGCCCTTAGAATTTTTTTTTTTTATTAGGGAGTTCTTTAATGACCTGTTTAATTTCTTTTTCCAAAATGAGGTTATTTAAATATTCTATTTCTTCTTATGTTAATCTGGGAAATTTATATTTTTGTAAATATTAATCCATTTCCATCTAGATTGTCAGATTTATTGCCTTATAATTGGTTAAAATTGCTCCTAATTATTGATTTAACGTCTTCATTGATATGAATTCATTCTTTTCATTTTTAATACTGGTAATTTGGTTTCCTTCTTTCTTTTTTGAATCAAATTAACTAATGATTTGTCTTTTTTTTTCATAAAACCATCTCTTTTTATTATTTAAATGGTTTTCTTACTTTACATTTTATTTATATCTCAAAATGACTTTTAGAATTTCATATTTGGTTTTAATTTAAGATTTTTAATTTGTTCTTTTTCTACCCTTTTAAATTGCATGCCCAATCCATTGATCTGCTCTTTTTTTTTAAATTGATATAAACATCCAAAGAGATAAATATTCCCCAAAGTATTGCTTTCATATCATAGCATCACATATTTTTTTTTTATGCTCTCATTGTTGTCACTCTCTTTGGTGAAAATGCAATTGTTTCTATGATTTGTTGTTTGACCCAAGCTTTCTTTAGAATTATATTACTAAATTTCCAATTAACCTTTAATCTATCTTTCTGCAGTCATTTCTTTTATATATATATATTCAAATTTTGTGGGTGTATTTAATTCTAAGAGGAGGAATTTTATGTTCTCTATTAGTATGGTCTTATTGCATATTTCTTCATTCATTCATTTAACTTCTTTTGAAATTTGTGTGCTATTCTATTTAGTTTATATATGCTTATTATTTATATTACCTCATTGTTTATAATACCTTTTAGTCCGATGTAATTTCCTTCCTTATCTTTTAATTAGATCTATTTTTTCTTTTGTTTTGCTGAGACCAAGGTTGCTACCCCTGCATTTTTTTTAATCACTGCAGCTTAAGTAAAATATATTATGCCCTAATCTTTTACTTTGGATGTGTCTCTCCGCTTCAAATGTGCTTTTTGTTAACAACATGTTGTAAGACTTTGTTTTTTAATGTGTTTCCATCTATTCTATTTTCTCCTGTTTATATTTTTTTTTCTTTGTCTCCTTTTACCCTGTCCATCTTCACCAATATATCTGACTAGTATATCCTTCAATGTACCCTTCCTCTCCTATTAGCATTCCCTGACTTTCCTTATGTCCTTTTCCTCCAATTTCCCAACATAAAGTCATTTCTTAAGCATCATCTAGAAGAAAATCACTGTGACATGCAAACAGAAAAGACAGAATATCTCACACTCCAATAAGGGGAGACAACTCATATAAAAGGTTTACTTTCATTTGCAAGTCAGATGGAATTTTTTTTCTACTGAGCAAAACAGATGGTATAACAATTTCCTTACTGGAATTTCCATTAAATTTCCTATCAATTTCTCACACTGAAACATTTGACAATGTTACATGTTTTGTAAACACAATTAGATTTTTGTATATATTTTTTTGTTTATTATTGATATGTTTGTCACAGAATTTCAGTAGTACAATTAGAATTATCTTCAGAGTCTCACTGATAGTTTTTCCCAAAAACTTATATATGAATTTTTGGTAATATATCCATTTTAAATTTATTGTTGTACATGACATAATTTGTCCATTTAACCTTTTTTTTTTATTTTTAATTTTTTTTGCCAAATTGCTTTCTAATATTCTCAGCAGGTTTTATTAAGGAGAAAATTCTTTCCTAGATAACTTAATATCTGTTTGACTTTATTAACCATTGAGTTATTTAGTTTATTTCTAAATCTACCCTATATAATCTATTGATTGACTTTCAAATTTTTAAGCAATACCAAATGCTTTTGGTGATTATTACTTTATCATATAAAATAACAATGCGAAATCTAGAAATTTTGTTTTTCTTTCAGTCCTACTTTTTGTCCGACAGTTTACACTTTTGTTATTTTGTCTAGATCTATAAATTATCTCTTTGAAGATATAACATTATAGGTATAACATTAAACATATATATTGCTTTTTGAATTTATTGCCATTCTTATTATTTTGGTATGATCTAGCCTTGAGAATTGTTAATTCCTCCAGTTATATGGGTCTTTATTTCTTTAAGGACAATTTAAAATTGTATGTATACAAGTATTCAGTTTTCTTTGATGTATTTAGATAGCCATTTTAAATGTGTTTATCATTTGTATTTTCATCACCCATATTTTATTATTTCTTTGTACACATCATTTTGATTTTTATAATTTATATTGTGTCCTGTAAATTTACTAAATCTATTGGCTGAATTGTTTCTTAGCAAATTTTCTAAGGAAATCATCATTTTTTTAAGTGATTAGCAGTTTTTTGTTCCTGCTTTTTGCCTTTGCTTTTTCTCTCATCTTTTCATTCTTGCCAGCTTTTGGAGAACTATGACAAGATGAAAACAAAGAAAGAGTAAATTATTGGTTTACTCCTGTATTTATTGGGAATGGTTTTAGTATTCCTCCACCATATATCATAAATGTTTTTGGCTTTTTAAAATAGATACTCTTTTATTATGTTAAAATAACACATTTGCATATTTATACTTTGTAGGATTTTTAGTTGAAATGAGCTTTTTTTTATTTGCCAAAATTATTTTTATATCTATTGTGATAATCATGTCGTTTGGGATCATTTTTGTTTCTAGTAGTTATTATGCTTATTAATTTCTTAATGTTGTCATCCTTGAAATTCTGGAGAAAATCAATTAGATAATAATGAATATTTTTTGATGAAGATTCCAGATAAATGGTGATGAGATCCCTCTAGTTGAGTCTGTTTAAATGCATCATTCTGATTTCATCAAACCTTAGATATTAAAAGAAAATATCTAAAATTTTCTCCATAATCTTTGGAATAATTGCTTTATTTACACAGGAAAATGAATTGGATAAAAATACTTATTGGCTAGGTCATCACATATAAAACTGGTCCCTCAGCATATACATCTTGAGAAATTTTTATGATTAGTTGGTTATTGAAATAGTGCCAAAATTTAACGAGAAGGAAAATAAATTCAAAGCATTTCAAAAATTGTTCAGTACTTTTATGAGCTCAAATTTCAACCTGGGGGAAAAAAGACTCATTTCTTCACCAGCAGGATTTATCTAGTGTTGAGTCATGTAATAATAACAAAGTTTCTGATATTTGAAGTCAAGTCACCCAATTAATAATGAGGTATATGGTAGATATGCACAAGTTGGAAGGAAGAAAGGAACAAACAAATGAAGGAAATTAGGAAAACAGGGAGGAGGTTTAACAGGAAGGAAGGGTGATTTATTAAGTAGCTACCCTATTCCAGATAATTTACAAAAATTATCTCATTTGATCCTTACAGCAACTGTGAGAGATAAGTGCTTGTAACTATTCACATTTAGGTGAAAGTATTTAAATTTGTGATTATGAACCTATTTGTGGGTCAATTGAAAAGAAAATGCAAAATACTTATGAAAAATAATGTGGACTTATTGATGAACTGGGTGAATTTTAAATTAGCTTTCTGAATATTTACAGAGGTATATGTAGATTTAAACCAGCAGCAGATGAATTTAATTTTAGGATATTAGATTAAATCTGAGAGAGATCCAGATTAATGTAGAGTTTGCTTAAGTCATGGAAACCTTTGGCCCAACTGATAATAAAGAATGAATGAAGATCTGAGTCAATTAGTCCTTTTCTTGCAAGGGTATGCATGTTCGGCCCTAACACACACACACACACACACACACACACACACACACACACACACACACACACACTCTCACATAGCAGACAGAAATAGTCAGAGAAAGACAGAGACAGTCAGAGACACAGAGAGAAATGCATTGGCTTACTAGTAGACTGTGTGGGTGTTGCACCTGCCAAGCAGTGCCTGCACCTCTGGGGTGAAACTATCCCTGGACTCAGTGTTCTTCTCCGTGGCCTGTGCCCTCAAGAGTTCAGAACTACTCACACCAAGGAGGAGCTGCAGCATCTGAATGACTAATTCAACAACCCCATGGCCTAAATGAACTTCCTGGAACAGAATAAGATCTTGGGGGCTGAGCCTGAGCAGCTCAAAGTTCAGGGACCCTAAAGAGGAGATGCAGAAGCTTCACAGACCTGTGGACCAGCTCACCGAAGAGGAAGCTCCTGTGGAAGTGGAAGAGGACAACCTTGCCATGGACTTCCTGCTGCTCCAGGAGAGGTTGCAAAGAGATGTTCCTTACTGAGGACAAACTTTGGCCTTGGCAATTTCTCTAATAGAATGTTGTCAATGCTTCTTTAGCATGTCTAGACCTGGAACATAAAGCTGAAAAGATTCAAGAAGAGGTTAGTTTCTTGAAGAAATTTCATGATGAGTAAATTTAAAACTGCAGGCCCCAAATCAAGTACAACACATTCGGAGCAATGCAGGTGTTAGGAAGTTCAACCTGACTGCAGCCCTCTGTGATGCCCATTAGCAGTATGAAAGTATGGCAGCCAAGAACTTTAAAGAGGCTGAAGAATGCTACAAGCAACAATTTTGTTGCTCTTTCTAAAATTGCTATAGGAATAGCAATATCCTATACCAGAATGTCTTTCTTCCTCCCTCCCTCTCTCCCTCCCTCCTTCCCTTCCTTCCTTCCTTCCTTCCTTCCTTCCTTCCTTCCTTCCTTCCTTCCTTCCTTCCTTCCTTCCTTCCTTCCTTCCTTCCTTCCTTCCTTCCTTCCTTCCTTCCCTCCTTCCTTCCCTCCCTCCAATTAAATTTCTTAAAACCATGATGATTTAAAATGAAAAGTGCATGCTGAATGCAGTAAAATTTTACTATCAAGAAGAGGAGATGATTCCATATATTAAAGAATGAGCTTTTAAGTTCTTTCTGCAGTTTTCCAAGAACACAAAAGAGATTTATATGGGAAAGGCTTTTAATTCTTATGAATTAACTCTTATAAAATATCTGGAAAGTTTACAAAAAAATCTAGTTTGCGATGATATATTATGCTACAGTACTTTTTTTTTTTTTAAAGAAGTGTTTTTGAATACCACAAAACTATTTTTTTTTAATTTTTGGTCAGTTATTTGGCCCATTGAATACTACAATAAATCTTTGGATTCCTTTCTAATTTATGTCAAGTTTTTTCATTTACATATATTTTATTATTTTTAAAAAACAGAGTCTTTGAGGGTAGCAAATGACTTTTCTTTTTTGTGCATCTATTCACTATGCCTAGTAAAGAGTTCTTTGCAAATGATCAATAAGTACTCATTAACTAATATTCCTAGTCACAATGAAATATGATTTTGTTTTAAATGTGCTCATGTTTTATCACACATGACAAATTATTTATGGTTTGCTTTTTTTTAGTTCTCTTTAGAGCACAGTTAATTGTAAAAATATTTTATGGGCCATCCTTGTTCCATAACTCATATTTCCCTTCTGTTTTTTGTTTGTAAAGCAATAAAAACATTTGGCTTGATTTCTAATAGTATTTATTCCTACTGGAAAATAATCTATGATAGTGATTTAGCTGATATTCACAAGAAAGAGGAAGAAGAAAATATGAGAGGTTTGTGGGTTTTTAATCGGAATATTATGATTAAAACTACAAAGAGGCATTAAATAAGCATAATTTATATCATTAACAATGTTTTATAGTGACAGGGCATTTTCTAATTCATCCTTTTATTTTAAGCTTAGCTGCATATTAATTTTTGCAATCAGCATTTTTTAAATATTAGAGGTCTATAAATTGGTATTTTTGCATTGTAACTGTGATATCCATCCTTTAAACAAAGTAGACTCTTTTTGGTTAGTTTTGTTGAAGAAACCTGATACTTTTAATAAGATATTTAAAAAATTAGACTAGAGCCTCTTTAGAACAGAGACTATCTTTTACTTTTTAATATCCTTATTACTTAGTACAATGCTGGCACATAGTAAATGCTTAGTAAGTGTTTACTCATTAAATTATTAGTACAAGGCAATCCTCTTTTATAATGTAATTATGTTCACACATAATTATAATCTCCCCTTTGTGTTTGCAGTTCTTGATTTCAGTTTTATGGAACCAGAATCCCCTTCTACTTCTAATTTTATGATCATACTGCTAACTCAAGGCTTACATATTGAATACCTTCACACCTTCCTCAGTCTCCTCCAGTCCCTAATTGGAGAGCTGGAAAGTGGAACCCTAAAGTCCTCCTAAGCATTCCTTTATAGAGGGCAGAAACTGGACTTCTGGTTAGTTATATTGTATCTTCAGATCTGCTTGGTTTCAGTTCCATGGAACAAGATGTCCCAGCCAGAGAACTGTGGTCCCTCCACCCTATTTCCAGCTTCCTTTTTTGTATTCTCTTCCCCCATTATATTGTCAATTCCATGGTGTCAAGGATTGTACTTTTCTTATTTGTATCCTCAGCATCAAGGACCATACTTAACAGGTACTTAACTTTTTTTAAAGATTGCATTCATTGATAATTATGTTAAAATAATTTTGTGAAATTGATTTTACTTTACTATTCACTATTGTCATGTACAAACCCCATTGAATTTGGAATTAGAAGAAATTTGTGAATTTGTATTTTTCCACAATTTATTTGAACAATGTCATGAATAGAAGAGTGATGTTGTTATAGGTCCTAGATTTAAATCTTGACTCTGCCATTTATAGTCTGTGTGACCATATCTAAGTCAATAAATGTCTCTGGAAATTTCTTATCTGTAACTTGAAAGGACTTGAGTCAATGAAATCTAATGTTATCTAGTCTCAGGAGCATTTACCCTCACTTCTAATTTGCTAATATGTAAAAAAGCAAAAAAGAAAGGAAGCAAAGGAAAAAAACAGTCCAAAAACATTGCAAATAACAGAGAACAGAGAAATTTATATCTGCCACAAGTTACATTTCATGGGAGGAAAGGGGAAGATCAGATAGCAGTATTAAAGATATAGTTTTTTTAATAACAGCTTTTTATTTTTGAAGATAGTTTTCATGCAAAAATAGTTTTTCTCCATTTTTCTCTATCCCTCCTCCTAGAGCAAATAATCCAATATAGGTTAAATGTGCAATTCTTATATATTTCCACATTTTAAAATATATAATTGTTAAAAAAAAGTTTACCTTGATTTCCTCACTAGATATTATAGGAACTATTTAGATGATTAGTAGTATCTTCAGATGAAAAAGTGTTTATGATCTCTAATATATAGCAATTGGTAATGTTATCTTCCTATTGCAATAGGAACTAGCTTTTTGCCTAGTGGTTGTACCAGTGGGTTAAGGAGAAAGAAATAAATGCTAGTTTTCTGTTGTTATTTCATATTCAGTCATTCAATAAACATGTTTGAAATGTTTTCTAGATAACAGGCAATTTAATAAATCCTGGGAAAATAACAAGAGGTAAAATACAATCTCTATCCTCAAACAGAGGAAAATAAGCAAACACACTAAAACAACTTTAAGTTATATGTTAATACATAAAAGAGATATAGCATAAATAGGGAAAAATTAAGAGATAGAAGGCATTAGAATTAATAGGGGTTGGAAAATGCTTTCTATAAGAGATATAATTTTAGATGAGGTTTAAATAAAGCAGAGGTAAAGAAGTAATAGAACATTACAGGCATGGGGGATAGACAGAAAAAAATACCCAGTTGCGATGAATTTTTTTTTCTGGTACAACTAAGAAGTTAATATCTTGGAATCTAAGTGTATGTGGAGGAGATAGTAAAGTGTAAGAAGATTGTAAAGGGAGGAGAGGGTTATGTAATGAAGGGCATTAAATGCCAACCAGAGGAATTTTTTTTTTATTCTGGCATTAATGAGTCACTAAAGTTTATTGAGTAGAGTAGGATACAGGGGTGGGGGCAGCTAGTTGGTGTGGTGGATAGAGTACCAGCCCTGAAGTGAGGAGGATCTGAGTTCAAATCTGACCTCAGACACTTAATACTTCCTAAATATATGACCCTGGGTTAGTCACTTAGCCCCAGTTGCCTCAGGAAAAAAAAAGAAAAGAAAAGAAAAAGAAAATTACATTGTAGCTGAATGATTTATGGATTCCAGTGGAAAAAGACTTGAGGCAGGCAGGCTCACCAATAAGCTATTGAGCATAAAGCATAAAGTGTGAGAATGGCTTGTATTAGAGTGATGGAAACATCAGAGAAGGGGCATATTGGAGAGATGTTGCAAAGGTGAAATCAACAGCCTTGGTAGTAGATTGTAAATGATGGGGAATAGATATTGCATCATCCAGGATCATTCCTAGGTTAAGAGCCTCAGGAATTGGAAGATTTTATTTATTTATTTTTTTTTTTCCCTGCAGTAATAGGAAAGGTAGGAGAGGAGGAAGAATTTAAATGAAAAGATATTATGTTTTAGACATATTGAGTTTAAGATATAAGATATAAATACTAGTTGGAGATTGTCTTTATAATAATTTCATTTTCTCTGGATATCACATTTCATTTTTCTTTCTGATTCTGTGATTCAACACTAAGAATTTATTTATGAAAAGAAGACAACTTGCAAAAGGAGAGTTAAAAGGGCAAGTCTCTGATGTTTTATAGACATTATAAAGAACCTTGTTATTCTTGCTGTTGTGTAACTATCAGTGCTACATGTCTTTTGATGAAATAATTGGGATCAGGGACTTGGCCATGAACATGCAATTATTTACTTTGTTTTTTGCTATCTCTCTTTGCCCTATAAAAAAGCATTTGAGTCCACTGTGACCTCAAGTATAAAAGAAGGGAATATTACTGAATGATGCCTTCTGAGATTTGAGTTTTGAATGTTTCCTAGAACTTTGTGTTTTCTAGTCCTCAAGCATCTAGAATGCATTATGGGAAACTGCTTCAGAAAGTGCCCAGCTTAAGCAATCTGTAGTTGTGAGAAAACTCAAACAATTTGCAAATTCCAAACAGGCAAGTAGATTATTCTCCATTTTTATATTGAGAGTTTAAGCTATTGGCATGATTTGAGTAGTGGATATTTCATTTCTACAGTGCTGTCTAAGTGGGGAAGTATGTATCTGGGCCAATTCAGAAATACAGCTAAATAAAATGCAGAGATTACAGTTTGACAAGGACTTTGCTTTAGTCAAAAATTCCATTTCTAATCATTAAAATACATTTTTATTTGATAATGAATAACTTGCAGCATTTGTTGAAAAAAAATATTTTATGTATCGGTTGGTTCCCATAATGAACAGTTTCTACCAGCAACTTTAGCTGTTTAGATGCATCTCAATGATGCAACTATTATAAATATATATATATATATATATATATATATATATATATATATATATTTTTTTTTTTTTAAAGAGTATAAAGTTTAAGTTCATACTCAGATAGTAGCTGGACATAGCTAGTGCTTAATACTTAAATGATTTAATAATTCATTGACTTTGAAGTATCATTAGCTTAATACTCCAGATTCTGCCTTTACTCAATAGAGGAAATGAACTCATTTGTAAAATAATGTTAAATTAAAATTTTCCTCTGACTTTTTATGGGCTTAGTGAAGTATATGAGCAGCAAGATCTGGTCTGCAGGAAAAGATATGCTATAATAATGACAAAGGACATATCATAGATCCTATTTTAAAGACTACTCTTTTGATTCAGTGTCCAAGGGATATAAACATATCATGTTGGGTGGAATGATGAGGGTTAACGCTCAAATCCTTAACGATATAAATAGAAGGTAAGGTTTTCATCTTAGTGCAATTATTAATGCAACATGTTAGTGAGTAAAAAAAAATATGGTTTGACAGATAATTCAGTAACAAAATACATGTTAATATATATCATTGTATTCATAAATTTTAATGGAACTATTTATCACAGCAAGGACTATTAGAGAATTCAGTAGGCTTTTTGCCATTGTGGCAAGATGAATGATGAATCAGATACAACATAGGCTTTCTTAATAATTTATTGGGTCATGAGTTATGGTTTTATTCAATTGAAAATTATTAGATGGGTTTGCCCCAGGCAGAGAGCATGGTATATAGAAAAAGAAAATAGATTAAGCAAACACTCCATGAGTTTAATCATTTCAAACAGGGTAGAGGATAAAAGCCCTGACATATTTGTCATTAGTTCAGCTGACATTTTTACCTACAAACAACATAATTACAAGATGGAAATTGTGTTTGCTCCCCAAAAAGACATAATATTCATAATGAATAATCTGGACAATTCATCACTTTTGTTTTGTTTTTTTTTCCCTGTAATGAAACCAAAGGAGTGGGGCAACTCAAAAGGCAAATGGATCTCTTTACCAATCCTATGTCTACCCTTATTCAAATTTTCTGCTGTAGATACTTTAGTTTAATGTTTTCTATAACAACTTACTCAGATTTGGCTACCATGAATTTAATTACTATTGTTGTAACTGTTATTCTTTGCATAGTGAATAGATACTAATAGTCTTGTTAGAGTCATTTGGCTTATAGTATTGTAGTAAAATTTTCTTAATATAATAGATCCTACCATGCCTACATATTTAATTGTAAATCCCTACAATAATTTAGGACAGTTTTTATACAATTATAAGAAAATTAGACTGTTATAGGTCATGATATGAACTTATGCCTACATATTAATATAATAACTATTCAATTATATTGGTCATTAAATCATTAGGTAATTTATTCCTTTCTTTGTTTTAGGTTAATGCTATATGGTGAATCTTTGTATTTCAAAAGTTGCTTTTTTTCAAATTATACTTTCAATTAAGTTATGAATTAAACAAAAATAATTTTATACTACTTTTGTTTTTGGTTGACTCAGATTTCTTATGGCTTTTGAAAAGTTTATTTTTATACTTTGACTTATTTAATGTAAATAGGTGTGTTTATTTCATCACCTTTTCTTATCATTAGCCTTTTACCCCTGGCAACTCATAATTTTTTGTCATCATTTTCACCTTAATCTTTTCTTTGGAAAATCACAGGATCTTATCTAATTTAACCCTTATTCTATATAGTATTACTCACATGTGTTCATTCAGCTTTTTTGTTTAATTTAATGAAGAAGTACTTTCTTCCTCTTTAATGAACTTATCCCTTCTGGATAACACTAAACTTTGCTGATTTATAGCTTCTATTTATCTAACTCTATTTTCTATAGCCAAATAGATTTCTTCCATAAGAAATACTTCATGTACTTAAAGACAACTATCTTTTAACTACATAATTTAGCTTTTTTTTAGGATAAATATCTCCACTTCCTTCAGTTGATCCTTGTAATGATTTAAAAGCCCCTCAACCTTTTCTATGACCTCCTCTGGATGCCCATTAGAACCCTACAGGTATTTTTCAGAGTAAAATTTAGACTTTGAGTATAGGGTAGTAAACATGAAGAAATTAGGTTCCTAAGAAAATGGAAAAACAATGGACAGAAATACCAAGATGAGACCAGTGAGCACAAAAGGAAGCTAGAATATTGATTTATACTTTCACATTTTGATTCAGAAGAAAAAGTAACACAAGAGTTGGAGGAGATTATCGACCTATCTGGAAGTGGGGGAGAATTAAATACTAAAGAAGATTTAAGGTTGGTATAGAGAGAAGAAAAGAAAGAGACCTTAAAATTAAAAGACAAATTTGAGACTGTTTTGAAAAGGTGAATAATGAGTAATATGAAATACGCCATGTAGTTGGATAGAGCATTAAACCTAGAATAGGAAGACATGAGTTCAAATTCAACAGCAAACACAATTTTGTGACCATAAACAAATCATATTGCCTCCATTTGCCTCAGTTTCCTCAATTGTAAAATGCAGAAAATATCTACCAGCTAGAGATGTTGTGAGGATCAAATGAGATATTATTCATGAAATGTAGTACCTGGCATATGTAAATAACCAATAAATGTTTATTTCCTTCCTCTTTTGGTATGAAAGTAAGGAGAGGATAGGAAGATGTGATATATTCTAGAGCTAAGTCTTTCATTGTCGTATTTGAAGAAAGGGTTACTCTATATTATTCAGCATATGGGGCTTCCAATAAAATGGAAAGAAAGTGGTCTAGGATATCTAAGATATGCATCATCAATATTTTTAATAATTATGAAAGTCTTCTACAAATCATTTCTTAAAAGGTATTTATTTATTATTATGTAGAATTCAAAATTTATGTAGAGAACTAGGGAAACACATACATTCCCTGGAGATTTCGTGATTTTTTCTGGCAAAGACTTGGCAATTGCTTTAAAGAATATATGTATCACATATTTCAAACAGTTGCTTAGTCACCTTTCTCTACAGAATTAATTGTCCATCACAGACCAAAATTCAGTGTATTTCATTGTTAGATACTATTTTTTTAATCTTCTGATGAAATCCATAGTGCTTGGAGAATGAAAGTTTGTCTTCCTCATTCACCTTTGCTGAAAGTAAGCCATGTTCTGTACAACATACTCAGATATAATGCTAATTTACCATGGACAAGGGAGACTATATTTCCAAAGGTAGTGATATATTAGACTAAGCTACCAATGCCAAAAGCCCTACCTTTGCTGACTTAATCGATCTATTTTTTAAGAAAGATGACGTGGATTCAGGCTCTGTTTTGTAAACATAAAATAGTGATACATCTCCCACCTACTCACCCCACACATATATGAATACAAACATACATATTTTATGTATGTATGTATATTGTGCATTTTTGTTACTCAATGAAATAAGAATTGTGTACCTAAATCATGAATTGATATTCCACCTAGTTTACAAGTTTACTATTTTTGCATTCAAAATTCAGAATTTTAATTCAATAGTGAACATTTGAGGAGTTAGATTGGCAGAGTGGGGGAAGGGACAGTAGGTATTGCAGCTATATATTATATATATATATATATATATATATATATATATATATATATATATATATATATATATATATATATATATATATATATATATATATATATATATATATATAAAGAAATCTGTTGGCTTTGAGTGGAAACATTTCTCAAATGTCAAGCCATGTTTGTAATACCAAGGCTATTACAATAGGCTAAAAATAGCACTAGGAATAATGCAATAATTAATATACAGCATCATCCTGAAAACATGATTTAACTTTAAATATTATGAAACAATCAAATAAATAGAAAAATACATTAAAAAAAAAACAGCTCTAATTTCCCTTTACGACATTACTGAATATTGTGAAAGCAAGAAATCACATAATAAACAGGTCCAAGATATGTATTGATGTGTTGTGACAAATCTAATGGGATTTTCTTCTGCAGTGCTTTCCCTCTTGGGTAAGCATGAAGAAAATAATATGAGGCAGCAAAAATGGAAATTACATCTTGAAATGGAAGTATCTGTATGTATCTGTAAATATATACATAGTATATTTATATTTATGTTTATATATGTACATATATATACATATGTGTAAGTATTCAGCAATAAGCATAGAAGTTGGATACATTTCAGGAGGCTCAACATACTTTGAGAAATGACGCTTTCATAATGACTCAAAATCTCTTGGCTCACCTGCTTTTTTTGGCTGACTCTGAATTATGTATCTGATTCTATGAATACCACACTTATAATATTGATAAAAGGGACTTGCTCTTCTACAAAGAGCAAGACACAAGCTAGCTAGATATTTTGAGTGTTAGAAAGATTTGATGTAAGGATACAGATGTAATCTACCTGCTAAATTTGATTTTAAAAAAAATTCATGAATAGGAACATGTACAATGTGAATGTTGGCTGATATGGTTAACTATGCTTCAAGGGTTCATTACTATCAATGTGAAAAGAGATCTGATTTTTTTCCCTTTTCTATATTTTTTCAATTACATTTAAACAATTTAACACCTTATTTCTAAAATTTTGAGTTCCAATGTGTCTTCATCTCCTTTATCTTTACCTTCTAATTGATAAGACAAACAAATTGATATATATATTATACATGTGTGATCATGCTAAATATTTCCATACTGGTCAACAAAAGATCTGATTTCTCAAGAACAAGTTGTGTAAGTGGGCATAATGTTATATTTTTAATAAATGACTTCTGTATGTTATTTCTGGACAAATATATCTACATTTTAGCACTTTAAATGTTCTTGTTAACAGAGAATTTTTCATATTGAGTGAGCAGGGCTAAAAGTGTTTTTTTTTTTTTTTTTTTTTTTTGTTTTTGTTTTTGTAAATACAAATGGAATGGATATGCACGAATATAAAGCAATTTCAGTTTTATGTTGCTAACTCAGAACATGGCTATTGAAGTTTTTCCAATGTTGAGATATAAATTATTAAAAAGAGAATCATGAGAATGTATGTAAAGCTGTCATATATAGAGACTCACTGTGAGGAAAAAAAAGTCAATAAGTGATAAACATTCTAAAGTCTTGCAGGAGGTATTCTGTGTCCAACTCTGTAACAAGATTCAAATCTGATAATAAAATGATAAGCTGGCAATATCCATCTTTGAATTCTTTATTAAAGAGAAAATTGATGACTAGCAAGTACAGTCTACTAAAAGTTATTCTGCATGTAGTAGCAGCACAATTGTAAAAAATGTAAAGATACTGGGACTTGGGGGTTACTTGGGATATTAGCATTTGGCAAAGGAAGAATATCTAGCTTGCTTTATGAGGCAGAGGTACATGGAACTTTGTACTGTTACACTTATTTCCCATAGAAATCTCTGTGCCTCAATTTGTGGTACTCTGTAAGCAGCCTAACTGGGACAGTACTCCCCTTACTGTAATTTTCTATTCCAGAAGCTCATATGCTTGTGAGCTCCAGAGAGAATGCCAAATAAATTCATAGTCTTCCTCATTCATGTGTGTATGGCTGCAATCAGTTGAATTATTTTCTGAAATGATGCTTTTTAATTTACAATTGAAAAAGGGTATGTCAGGAATTCCTTGCTGTGGCCTAGGGCAAAGGATGGACTTGGTGATATCTGAGGTGCTTCTACCTCTATAATCTTGCAATTTTAGACACATATCTGTTTTGTCTCACTAACTTTGGCAAAATTCAAAATGAATTAAATCAAAATGATTTACAGTCAGGTTTATATTTAATTGAAGCTTACAGTTTTTATTTAATCTCCACAATTTATATATGTTTATTTTATGCTTATAAGCTTATTCAAATAGCCCTTATTATCACTGTCATCTCTATTATCTCTATAATCTTCATTATCATCACTAACAATAATACACATTTACAGAGTGATTACCATATTCACAATCATTTTTCTTTCTAAATACAATAGAGTTCAATGGAAATATTATTCAAAATAAAACTTGCCCTAGAATGCAATGTTTCATGATAGTCAATATTATCCTAAGTCTTGTAGAAAGTATATCAATAGTATATGAAAAAAATTCCTGAATTGGGATTCTAAAAAAATCCATTCTCAAATCAAACTAGATTTTGCCACCAAAGTTTTTAGCAGTCTCAAATGGGTTAGCATGAATAAAATGCAATTTTGTCACTAGAAAGTCATTTTAAAATGGTTTCCCATTGTCTTTGTCAATCACTTGATTTCAAGGATCATGAGATCTTTCCATCTTTCTTTTAACTAAGATCTTTTATATGTGCTATTTCCCTCATTAAAATGAGAGCTCCTTCAATGCAGGTACAATATTGTTTTTCTCTTTGCATCTCCAGTGCTCAGTCCAATGTTTTGTATATAATAAGCACCTAATAAACACTTTTTAAACCAGCTATCCAAGATAACACATAAAAATGTGACTAGGGAAAATGACTTAGTTTTGAAGTGTCCAGTGTTGATATGTTAACCTATAAGGCAATAAATTGACATATTTTTACCTGGAAATTATGGAATTATTTGATACTATACATTGGGCAAGAGGTAGAAAATGGAATACAGTAGATTGGGGGGAAAGAGTGAACGAGAGAAATTAGCCTACATGGATGATATGTCAAAGTAAAGCATTATCTGATACTTGGGTCAAGCTAGTAGAAACAGGTTCAATGGGTTAGTTTGTATCCACTTAGGTAACAATAAAATATGCTGTGCATTTGGGCTAAAATTCGAGTGATGAGTGTTTAAATTTCCTTAAAGATTAGTAGTGTAAATGAATTCTGGGATTCTATTATATAGTTCAGGTCCAAAGATGGAGGACAGTGTTATAAATATAGCAGGAGGAAAAGAAGGAGGAAGAGGAGAAGGAGGAGAAGGAGGAAAAAAAGGAAGAGGAAAAGAAGGAAGAAGAGTAACAGGAAAAGGAGGAGGAGAGGGAGAAAAAGGAGGAGGAAGAGATGGAGGAAGAAAAGGAGGTGGAAAAAGAGAAAAGAAAGAGGAGGAAGAAAAGGAGGAAGAGGAAAAGGAGGAGAAAGAGGAGGAAGAAAAAGAGGAAGAGGAAAGAGTGACCCCATCTTTCTCATTTCCCTGTAGCTCACCTCCTTTGTTTTCTCTTTTTGGACCAGAACCACACAAGAAACACAAATCATTAAGTGGAACATAGAAGAACATGTTGTATACAGTCCTAGAAGACTGTGGTAATTACCTATAAATTTCTTTTTTGGATTAGAATAGTTGTGAAATACTGAATTCCTGGTTAAACTTTTTAGGACCCTTTATCTTCTCATACTTCAGAAATTTCAGGATTGCATTGGTAGTCATGAATGCTAGTAATATAAAAGAAGTGCGACATTAATTATAAGGCCTGTCATATTTGTACTTTCTCACTTTGAAACTTTAGCTATATTTCAGTTCTTCGATAACTTGTTATTCAATTTATAGTAACTGAGACTAATAATCAATGCCTTCATATTAACTTACATAACAGAGCATAATAGCTGAATTAAAAGCAATGATCATAACTCTCCCACACAATAGCCTTTGCAAAATTATTGTATCCATCTTCCTAACATCTCAAATCAAGCCCATTAACACTTACAAAAGGCAGTGAACTGATACACTAAAATTAAAAGCTCATATACTGAGCCAAAGCTATCCAAACCATGAATCAGTAACATTTAAGTATAATACTGCTGGGGTTTTTTCTTAGTGAAATTAAGTCATTAGAACGTATTGACTTTCTGAAGATTTGTTTTTCTTTTCTGCTAAAATAATATACCTCATTTGGTTGATCGATAAACAAGAATTGCTTTGTAAGGGAGGGGTCTAGAAATAATCATTTATGTGACATGGAATTTAAAAAGGCTGTGAGCTTTTTAGCCCACAGCTATTATGCCGGAGCTAACTTCATCAAGTTTAGGCAATTATTTATGCACATCTATCTTTCTAGTCTAATCAATTTCTGCACAATTTTTTCAGCTGCAGTGGAGCTTGGCTAGGAGAAAACAAAATCTGTTATTTTAAGCCCTGGTGGATTTTCTATTACATCCTTCATTAAAATTAAATTTTAAAAAATAGATGTAAAATTATCTCATATTTTTCAAAGAATGTTCTGCCTTTTCAACTAATGATCTTCATATATAGTTAATGTATGGAATCTATAGCTCTTTTTTAAGGTGTTATTTACCTTCTAGATTTTTAGGATGTGATAAGGCTAAACTGTACTTATTTATATAAAGCATCCAGAAATGGTACACACTTTTTTTTTTTTACTCAGGATTCTATATCTCTTGCCACCAAGAACCCTGCTAAGAATCATGATTCTGTATAGTGATGCTATAATTTCTATATGCTCATTGCAGAGTTACCAGTATTTTGTAATTGTATTTATATAATTATTGGGTTCTTGGATTTGTCTTGGCAGATAGACTCTCAAATATTTTATATTGTTTACAGATATTTTAAATTGAATTTTTATATCTCCTGGGTCCCTGATGCATTGCTGGGGAGTTGTAAAATGATCCAACCATTTTGGGGAGCAATTTGGAGCCATGCCTCTAAGGGTATAAAACATATTCTTTGACCCAGGTGTGCCATTACTGGGTCTGTATCCCAAGGAAATTATTGAGAAAAAGTACCCACATGTGCAAAAATGTTTGCAGCAGTTCTTTTTGTGGTAGCAAAGAATTGGAACAGGAGTGGATGCCCATCAATTGGGGAATGGCTGTACAAGTTGTGGTGTATGAAGGTAATGGAATATTATTGTTCTTTAAAACAATGATGAACATCGATTATAGAAAGGCCTAAAATGATTTACATGAATATTAAGCAAAACAAGCAGAACCAGAAATACATTGTACATAATAACAGCAAATATGTGTGATGATCAACTATGAAAGTTTTGGTTCTTCTCAGTACTTCAGTGATCCAAAGCAATCCCAATAGACTTTGGAAAGAAAATGCCATCTGTCTCCAGAAAAAGAACTAAGGAGACTGCTTGTAAATCAACACATGTTATGTTTACTTCTGTTGTCTGTTTTCTCTCCCATGTTGTTTTTCCTTTTGCTCTGATTTTTCTTTCCCAACATGATGCATAAAGCAATTTGTATTAAAATAAATAAAATTATTACAATAAAAAATCAGCAAGTACTATAAAAAATGAATTATTTTACTCTATCTTTAGCTTTGATGGTTATACACACACACACACACACACACACACACACACACACACATATACATATATATATATGTATATGTGTGTGTGTGATATATATATATATGTATATGTGTGTGTGTGTGTGTGTGTTTGTGTGTGTGTGCCATTGTTTTATGTGGACATGTCATATCCTGCAATTTTGCTAAATTTGTTAATTGTTTAAAACAGCTTTGCAGTTGATTTTCTAGGATTCTGTAAGTATACCATCATATCATCTTCAAAGAGTGATAGTTTGTTTACTCATTGCTTACTTTTTTATTAATAATGCTTGGTGGTGATTTTAGATAGATACTGCTCATTCTCTAAGGAAAACTCTATTTATCCCTATGCTCTCTGGTGCTTTTAATAGGAATAGATGTTATATTTGTCAAAGCTGCATTTTCTATCTATTAAGATACTCATATGATTTCTGTCAGCTTTGTTATTGATATTGTCAATTAATTTTCCTAATATTGAGCTAGTCCTGCATTATTAGTATAAATTACATCTGGCCATATTGTATTATTCTGGCGATAAATCTCTCTAATCTTGTTGCTAATATTTTCCCCAAAATTTTTGCATAAATTTTGTTCATTTAAAAATGTTTTCTGATTTTCTTTTTTTCTATTTTACCTCTTTGCGGTTTAAGTATCAGCACCACATAAAAGGAGTTTAGTAGGACTCTTTTTCAAATAATTTATAAAAATTTGGAATTAATTATTTGTTTTAGGTTTTGTATAATTGACATTTAAATCCAACTGGCCATGGATATTTTTTTCTTAGTTTAACAATGAATTGTGCATTTTCTTTTTCTAAAATGAAGTTATTTAAGTGTCTCATGTTTTGTTTTGTTAAACTGAGAAATGTGTACGTATACATACATATGTTAAATTGTTCAACCATTTCTTTTAGTTTGTTAGATTTATTGGAATACAGTTAGGCAAAAAAGTGCTATGAGTTATTGCTTTGCTTTCCTTTGCATTTGGTAGTGAATTTACTCTTCATTTTTGATGCTGATAATTTTGTTTTCTTCCTTTTTTTTAGTCAAATTAACCAAAGGTTTGTTTATTTTATTGTTTTTTTTTTCATAAAACTAGTTCTTAGCTTTAGTTATTTGTTCTATAGTTTTCTTATTCTTAATTTTATTAATCTCTCCTTTATTTTAAGAATTTATACTTTGGTATTTACTTAAGGACTTTTAATTTGTTTGTTTTCTAGCTTTTTAAATTTGGATTCCCAATTCATTGAACTAGTCTTTATTTTATTCATGTAAGTATTTAGAGATATAAAAGTTTCCCTGAGAATTATTTTGGCTGCATCACATAAATTATGGTATATTCTTTCATCATTGTCATTCTTGCATGAAATTATTGTTTTTATGATTTGTTGTTTGGCCAACTCATTTTTAAGATTAGATTATTTAGCTTGCAGTTAATTTTAATTATCTTTCCATAGCCCTTTATTATATATCCTTTTTATTGCATCCTGATCTGAAAAGGATGCATTGAATATTTTGATTTTTCTACATTTGATTGTAATTTTTTTTATGCTCTAATAGTCAATTTTGGGTAATGCTGTCTAGGTTAGTATCTACCTAAGTACCTAACTTAATAAGTACCTCACTTGCCAGGTACCACTAAAAAAAAAAAAAAAAAAAAAAAAAGTATATTCCTTTCTATCTCCATTAAATTTTCTCCAAAGATCTAGCATATCTATCTCTTTTCCAAGATTCTATCCAAAACCACTTTAACTTCTTTTTTGTTTATTTTATAGTTAGTTTCATCTAGTTCTGAAAAGGGAAGGATGAGGTCCCCTTTTAGTCTAGTGTTCCTTTTGGGTTTATTTTTCTTTAACTTATTTAAATTTTCCCTGACCCTCTGAGTGCATATATTATTCCCTCTTTGAGCCAAATCTGAAAATTCAATGCTCATCTCTTCCTTTCCCTCTACTGTTATATATCTTTTGTATCTCTTCATGTGATAAAATTTATTCTATTCTGCCTCTCCCTTTCCTCGTTTCTCAATACAATCTTTTTATTAATCCCTTATATTTTTTCTTATATCATCACCTCAATGACAACTTAATGTTGACATCCTTTATCCATCTAACATACAGTCTTCAAGAGTTACAAATATAAACTTTCCATGTAGGGATGTAAAGATTTTAACCTTATTGAATAACATGCTGTTGTTGTTGGTTGTCTTTCTTTCATTTTTATCTATCTCTTGAATCTTGTATTTAAAAATCAAAATTTATGTTTACTTTGGCTCTTTTCATAAGGAAAGCTTGACAATGCTCTATTTCATTGAATGTATTATCTTCTCAAAAAGATTATAATAATTTTTGCTCTATGGTTGATTTTTGGTTGTAATCCAGGCTCCTTTGCTCTTTCAGAATATCGTATTCTAAATCTACCACTATTTTAATATTGAAAGCGCTAAGTCTTCTGTGGTCTTAGCAGTAACTCCTTGAGATTTGAATTTTTTCTGATTTCTTGAAGAATTTTTTTCCTTCGCCTTATAATTGTGAAATTTGGCTACATATTCCTGTGAGTTCTCTTTTAGAAGGCAATTGGTGTTTTCATTCAATTACAATTTCACTATGATTTGGGATAAGTCAGTTTTCCATGATCATTTCTTGAAAGATGCTGTCCAGGCTCTTTCTTGTGATTATGGCCTTTAAAAAGTCCAATAATTAGCAACATTTCTCCTAGATCTATTTTTCAGGTAAGTTATGTTTTTTCCAGTGCTGTACTTAGGGAGTTGTTTTCTTAAGTAGATTTTTCCTCCATTTGGCCAATACTATTTTTAAGGAATTGTTTTCTTCATTCAGTTTTTTGTCCTTTCTTTTCACACTTGTCAACTCTTCTGCATAAATTCCAATTTTTCTTCTATTTTATTTATTATAATAATTCTTTTTGAACTCTTACAAGAAAACTTTTATTTTAATCTTGAAATTAATTTACCTTCCCCTTTGATGCTTTGCATCTAGGCATTTTGACCTTATTTTCCTCAACTGGGTTTGTGGTTTTATATTCATAGGTTTTCATGATCAAAGGTCTTTTCTGTTTTTTATTCATTTTCTGTCATATATTTCATGATTTTTTAAATTGAAGTCTGTTCCTGATGCATAGGGGCCATTGTTTAAGCTTCTTTTGTTTGAGGCAGGGGCTTTATCACTTGTTTTGTGCTGTGGGATCTTGTGTGATGATGGCTTGTCCACTACTTCAGGGTGGCCTGGTCTAGTAGTATCTGTTATTCTGAAATCTCCTAGGCTGGCAGTTTGCTTTCTTATTTGAAGCTAGAGGCCTGACAGATGGTCTGCTATGGTTCTGTGCCTACTAGTTAATATAATATGTACAAACCACCTAAGATTACATTTTGTCAAAAATATGACCTGTTGGTGCTCTTGGATAGGACGAGCGAATATAATAAAGATGACAATAGTCCCCAAACTAATCTATTTATTTAGTGATATACCAATCAGACTCCCAAGAAACTATTTTAATGACCTAGAAAAAATAACAACAAAATTCATATGGAAGAATAAAAGGTCGAGAATTGCAAGGGAACTAATGAAAAAAAAAATTCAGAGGAAGGCGGTCTAAGTGTACCTGATCTAAAGCTATATTATATAGCAGCAGTCACCAAAACCATTTGGTATTGGCTAAGAAGTAGACCGGTAGATCAGTGGAACAGATTAGATACAAAGGACAAAAAAGGGTACATCTATGACAATCTAATCTTTGACAAACCCAAAGATACCAACATTAGGGATAAAAATTCAATATTTGGAAAAAAACTGTTGGGAAAACTGGAAATTAGTATGGCAGAAATTAGATATGGATCCACACTTAACACCATATACCAAGATAAGATCAAAATGGGTCCATGATTTGGGCATAAAGAATGAGATAATAAATAGATAAGAGAAACAGAAAATAGTCTACTTCTCAGACCTGTGGAGAAGGAAGGAAATTATGACCAGAAGAGAACTTAGAGATCATTATTGATCACAAAATAGAAGATTTTGATTACATCAAACTAAAAAGTTTCTGTACAAACAATACTAATGCAAACAAGATTAGAAGGGAAGTAACAAATTGGGAAAATATTCTTAAAAGTAAAGGTTCTGACAAAGGTCTCATTTCCAAAATATATAGAGAACTGACCCTAATTTATAAGAAACCAAACCATTCTCCAATCGATAAATGGCCAAAAGATATGAAGAGACAATTCTCAGATGATGAAATTGAAACTATATCCATCATATGAAAGAGTGTTCCAAATCACTACTGATCAGAGAAATGCAAATTAAGACAACTCTGAGATACCACTACACACCTGTCATATTGGCTAAAATGACAGGAACAAATAATGATGAATGTTGGAGGGGATGTGGGAAAACTGGGACACTAATACATTGCTGGTGGAGTTGTGAAAGAATCCAGCCATTCTGGAGAGCAATTTGGAACTATGCCCAAAAAGTTATCAAACTGTGCTTACCCTTTGACCCAGCATTGCTGCTATTGGGCTTATATCCCAAAGAAGTATGTGCCAAATGTTTGTGGCAGCTCTTTTTGTTGTAGCTAGAAACTGGTAAATGAATGGATGTCCATCAATTGGAGAATGGTTGGGTAAATTATGGTATATGAAGGTTATGGAATATTATTGCTCTGTAAGAAATGACCAGCAGGAGGAATACAGAGAGGCTTGGAGAGACTTACATCAACTGATGCTGAGTGAAATGAGCAGAGCCAGAAGATCACTATACACTTCAACAATAATACTGTATGAGGATGTATTCTGATGGAAGTGGAAATCTTCAACATAAAGAAGATCCAACTAACTTCCAGTTGATCAATGATGGACAGAGGTAGCTACACCCAGAGAAGGAACACTGAGAAGTGAATGTAAATTGTTAGCACTACTGTCTGTCTGCCCAGGTTACTTGTACCTTCGGAATCTAATGCTTATTGTGCAACAAGAAAATGGTATTTACACACATGTATTGTTTCTAGGTTATATTGTAACACATGTAAAATGTATGGGATTGCCTGCCATCGGGGGGAGGGAGTGGATGGAGGGGAGGATAATTTGGAAAAATGAATACAAGGGATAATATTATAAAAAAAATTTAAAAAATTAATAAAAAAATAAAAAAATATGACCTGTTGTATGAACAATTGATATTGCTTTCCCCCATGAAATTGGGAATTTGGAATTTTTATATTTAAATTAAGACCCTGAAAAGGGGTCTTTAGTTTGTGGTACACTTCCCTTTTTGGTGAGACCCATGCTACGTTGTCAAAATCCTTAAAATTTTCCACCATGGGATAACTTTGTTATCAATTAACAAATTCATCACAACATTTCTGTTTAGGCTTCTCAACTACTGTGGTTTTATCATATTTACTCCAGGTTGTCATTTTTTTCTTTCCCTTTTAATTTTAGAGTTGGCTCATTGAAATGCAAGGTCCTTGGTCAATCCTCAACTTCAGACAAGACCTAAGCGTAATGTATAGTGAGAGACTTCTTATAAAAATTAGAAATATGGGGGAAAATCACTTTACTCTATTCCAAATTAACTGGTTAAGTTCAGCCTTAACAAAAATAGTGACATTGGCATAATAGTTCTTCTTTTTTTTTTTTTTAACAGAGCACACAGCCTATTTTTTTTCACCAATAAAATATTGATGCTTTTCACCTTTCCCAGGATTTTCAATTTTGATTTTCAATGACTACTATTATAACTCTTTCCATAATTTGTCTTTTTGCTCAAAATTCATCTTTACTATATTTTCTTCTTTTATATTTTCCTTTCTGATAAAGTTGATTGTATCTTTGGATTAACATGTGGATTATTGCAATACCCTTCTTGAGGGATATTCTCAATTGTATGTCAAATTCAAAAATGTTCTTATGTGTTTGAATGTTTCTAGTATTTAAATATAGATATGTCAAATGCTGAAAGGGTAGTCAGCCAAAATTTTGGGAGAGGACAAAATTTGAGCATTCATCAGGTTAAACTCATGACTGTTTACTCTAATTTCTCAAGGGGAAAGTTAATAGAAGGAAATGCGCATCCTCCAGAATGAAAACCTTTTTAATAAGGCAGGTGGGTAATTGTGGCATATTCATATTATTTTAACATTGTTTTGGTGGGACAGTGAGAATTATGGAGTCTTTCATAAGTCCAAAAAAGTACAAGTTCATAGCTACTAAAGTACATAGGTGCTAAAATTGAAAATAATCCTGCAGAGGACTGCTTAAGAATGACAGATGATGGATTAGCACATTGCCATACCAGAAATCCCACTACACCTCAACTATCATGTGATATTATGAATAGAAGACATTAATTAGCAAGGAGAATAAAAGGAATTGAGATCATTAGAGTGAATATAAACAACAATGAGTGTTAAAAGTTATGCAAAAGTATCAAGGGAAGAATATATTCCTTCCAAAGAAGGATTTATTGCATTTTTGACTTTGCAAATCAAATGGGATAATTGCAAATTAAGCTTATTATCATTTTTATGTCAGCAGTTTCCCCAAAAAAAGTTCTCACTGGGAACACTGAAAAATAAAGAATTATAAATGGGTGTGCTTCCTTTCTGAAATACATCAATGTTAATGCTGCATGGATAGCTATTTCAAAAAGCAATATGAACATCTGTGTTTGGGGGAAAATTTTCAACTGATATAGTTTTATTATAAGTATAATCATTTGTTCTTATTTTGTTCTTGGTTTCCTGTCTTTTGGGGATGTAGTAAAGAGTAAAGGGCAGAAGAAATGCAAAGAATTTATCCACATGGTTGAATCACTTTGCTCAAAAACAAATGACAATGATAAATATCTACTAAAATCTCATAGTCCTTTTTCAGTTCTCATTCTATTTGTTGAAAATATAAACAATTAATTTTTAATTTATTTCTTCTTTTGGTTCCCATAATATAGTGTAATCCTATTCACCTTCATTTTTTTCTCTTCTTTCTTCATTGGCTCTCCTTAATCTTTCTATCCTTTAGAATTTTGTATTTCTCAAAATTCATTCCTTTGATTCTTCTCTTTTCCTCACACTTTCTCTTAGTGACCACTTTGAATTCCATATTAAATAACAACAACAACATAATTTTCCAAGTGAAAGAGATCATCTAGCTAAATTTATTTGGGAAAAAAACAATCTCTGATCAAATCAGAAAGTAATTATCTACTTCTGTTTTCAGAGCTAAATTTTCAGTGTTAAAGAAATCACTCACTTTGGAAGCATTTTATCCATTTTCCAATCCTTATAATTTTTCATTTTCCCTTTAAATGGAATTTAAACCTATCTTTTTATACAGTTTTCATATATTAATCTTATTTTTTCCTTAGAGGGTAAATAGAACATGAAAATTCTTCAAACACTATTAACCTGCAACTATGCCCTCTTCCCTCCCCTCACCACTCCATAAATGCAATGTCTAAGCTAAGCAATTTTAGTTTCCTAAACTGACTCATTTTCAGTCCTATCAGAATTCTGGTCAAACACTCAAATTGCACTGCAGTCACCTAATCCAATGATTTTACTTGAGGATGAGGAAAATGAGGAAC
The DNA here is from genome assembly GCF_048593235.1 of Sminthopsis crassicaudata. NCBI lineage: Eukaryota > Metazoa > Chordata > Mammalia > Dasyuromorphia > Dasyuridae > Sminthopsis > Sminthopsis crassicaudata. The sequence goes on along the minus strand of NC_133617.1, from coordinate 211,078,414 downwards.
AGAAATTAAAATTTGGCTTGCACATCACCATACTGATAGCAAGAGGCTAAACCAAACTTTCAAATTTTACTTTCTTTCATGCCACAAGGATATATTATCAATTTCCTTTATAATATTTCTGATCAAGGATCTGATACAGTATTCCAGACGTATTTTTGACTAGCATAGATTATAGGTTGATAGTTTATATGCTTTTTTTTGTCCTATTTCGCAAATATCATCAGCATATGTTTTTTATCTAATTGTGATGTAATAGCCAACCTTCTGATGATAAGTTCCTCTTTCCTTAATGGGAAGGATCTTTAAACCTAACATAGGTTCATCCCCATTTGTATACTCAACTGTTTTTTTAAGTTTGGTTGGGTCTTCCTCAGAATTGGTATCCTAGTATCTGAATAGCCAAAACCATTAATATAATCAATAATTGAAACACATAAAACATTAATGAAAAAATAAATATTAAAATCAATAACACCATTTAAAAGTGTTTCTAATTTTCAAATATTTTACATATGTAATTTCATATGACCAATACATGTTAAATATGTTAAGGTATAAGTTAAATACAATATATATATATTGTCCAAACAGTTATTTTGCTGTACAAAAAGAATTGGACTTTGAAATAATGTACAATTAGCCTGTGAAGGAAATCAAAAACGTAGGCAGACAAAAATAAATGGATGGGGGATTCTGTGTAGTGGTTCATAGTCATTTCCCAGAGTTCTTTCACTGGATGTAGCTAGTTCAGTTCATTACTGCTCTATTGGAACTGATTTGGTTCATGTCATTATTGAAGAGGGCCACATTTCCTGTCTTTTTAAAAAAACTTACCCTGTTCCTGGTCATGGAGACTCTTTCCCAAACCTTCATTGTTCTTGTCAGCCAAGCTGCTGTGTACCCTGCTTTCCAGGGCCCCACGTTGAACACCAATTTTCCCGACCTGCTCAAGAGAAGACTTAGATACCAGTCAGAATTGTGATCATGGGTGAGGAGTGAAAGGGTGGAACTCATGTGGATGATCAAAATGGAGTTTGTGTATTCAAAATTCTCTCAGCCTTATATACCCTAATATCCTTATATAACTATAACACATTGAGCATGTGCTAACTATATATATATATACATATATATATATATATATATGTGTGTGTGTGTGTGTGTGTGTGTGTGTGTGTGTGTGTGTGTGTGTGTATTGCACATGCAGGACCACATGAACAACCTGCTATTGTGTGCAGGTGTTCCCTTGCCACTTTAGTATGACTCTGCTTTAATTACAACTCAGGTTGTCACTCACCCAGACTTCTCAGGAAAACTTAGATGCCCCTATGGAGCAAAGGGAGCCAAACCAGACATGTTAGCAGGGTTCTTTCTAATGGAGTAATGGGTTTTATACCTTGCCCAGGGTTACCCATTATCTATGACACTCTACAATAACAAACCTTATTAAAATTTGTGTTTGAGCATTAGGTGAATGTTCTTGGAGCAAAGGTATGAATTTTAATTCATGTACTTCAAAAATTATATTCTGTATGATTTAAAGCTTTGTGATTTTTTTATTATTCTTTACTGTGTCCCATGGTTAAAAATCTTTGAATAAATTACTTTAGGGAAGGATAGGTATTTGTAATGTACAACTGCTGAGAAAGTATTGATTTGACTGATTACTGAGGTTTTATTAGATGATTTTTGTGCTTTTTATTTTTAATGTCAAAATGTTTTAAAATATTTTTGCATTTCTATTTTTTCAATGTAAAGTTCTATTTTAAAAACTAGTGAGTATTTTACAGGACATTTTATAGGATTATTTATAGCACATAAATTCTAATACTTTTAGGAGTTTTATTTGTGAATTTTTAATTGTCTGCCAATTATCTCTGCTTAGATAGCCTTCTTGTACTTCAACTTCAATATTTCCTAAATTGGACACATAATCTTACTCGCAAAACCTCTGCTCCTTTAACTTGAAAGCTGCTAAATCCAACGTGATCCTAACTGTGGTTTCGTAATATTTGAATAGTTTCTTTCTGGCTGGTTAAAACATTTTCTCTTTAATCTAAAATATGATCCTCTTTTTGATAAGTTGTCTAATCCTCTTGCTGTCTCTGGGTTGAGCTCCCCAAAACGCCACTGATACTGTCACCCACCACTAAGTACTACCACTGATGTTGCCTGCAATTGCACTCTTGAGCCAATCTACACCTTCATGCTAAAAAACTCTCCTTCTGATCTCCTAAACTGCTTTAAGCATCAAGAATTTCTCTGACCCTTTGTTGTCTATACCTTTACAGAATTTAATTGAGGTATTATTTTAAAGTTGTTTGGATGGGAAGATGGTATAGGGAGATGGTATATTACAGAAAAAATATAGTCCTATAATTATCTCTTTCAATTAGGTCTCTTTTTGCCTTTGCTTTTTCTGAAATCATGATTGCTATCCATGTATTTTTAACTTCAGCTAAAGATTAATAAAAATCTGTCATAGGCCTTTTTTTTTAACTCTAAATATGTCTTTCTATTTAAAGTATGTCTGTTCGACAATTCTCAGATGATGAAATTGAAACTATATCCATCATAGGAAAGAGTGTTCCAAATCACTACTGATCAGAGAAATGCAAATTAAGACAACTCTGAGATACCACTACACACCTGTCAGATTGGCTAAGATGACAGGAACAAATAATTATGAATGTTGGACGGGATGTGGGAAAACTGGGACACTGATACATTGCTGGTGGAGTTGTGAAAGAATCCAGCCATTCTGGAGAGCAATTTGGAACTATGCCCAAAAGGTTATCAAACTGTGCATACCCTTTGACCCAGCATTGCTGCTATTGGGCTTATATCCCAAAGAAATACTAAAGAGCAGAAAGGGACCTGTATGTGCCAAAATGTTTGTGGCAGCTCTTTTTGTTGTAGCTAGAAACTGGAAGATGAATGGATGTCCATCAGTTGGAGAATGGTTGGGTAAATTATGGTATATGAAGATTATGGAATATTATTGCTCTGTAAGAAATGACCAGCAGGAGGAATACAGAGAGGCTTGGAGAGACATCAACTGATGCTGAGTGAAATGAGCAGAACCAGAAGATCACTGTACACTTCAACAACAATACTGTATGAGGATGTATTCTGATGGAAGTGGAAATCTTCCACATAAAGAAGATCCAACTCACTTCCAGTTGATCAATGATGGACAGAGATAGCTACACCCAGAGAAGGAACACTGGGAAGTGAATGTAAATTGTTAGCACTACTGTCTGTCTGCCCAGGTTACTTGTACCTTCGGAATCTAATGCTTATTGTGCAACAAGAAAATGGTATTTACACACATGTATTGTTTCTAGGTTATATTGTAACACATGTAAAATGTATGGGATTGCCTGTCATCGGGGGGAGGGAGTGGAGGGAGGGGGGGATAATTTGGAAAAAATGAATACAAGGGATAATATTATAAAAAAAATAATAATAAATAAATAAATAAATAAATAAAGTAGGTCTGTTCTAAATACCATTTTTTGGATTCTGCTTTCTAATCTTTCTGCTATTTGGTTCTGTTTTATGGATGAGTTCTCTATCCTAATCATTGTTATTATTACTGTGTTCATCCTATTTGTTTAATATTTATTGTTATTGCTCTCTATTCATCTTTTTTCCTCCTCAAACTTCTATTTTAATTTTGACCATTACCTTCCTTAATCTGCCCTCCCTTTTATCATCCCTCCACTTCTTAGCTTTTATCCCCTTTCCCAATTGAGTTAGATTGTTATGCCAAAATGTGTATATATGTATGCATGTATGTATGTGTATTCATTAGTTCGCTCTGAACTGAATATAGTGAGAATCAATTTCAATAATTGCACACTACCTGCCCAAAGAACTATAAAACAGTGCATACACTTTGATGCAGCAGTGACACTTCTAGGTCTGTATGCCAAGGAAATCATAAAGGAAAGAAATGTACCTATATGAGAAAAATGTTTATTGTACCACTTTTTGTGGTAACAAAGAATTGGGAAAATGAGTAGAAACTCATCAATTGGGTAATGGCTCAACAAGTTGTAGTATATGAAGTTATTGAAATATTGTTGTTCTATTTAAAAAAAAAATCTGAACAAGCTGATTTTAGGAAAAACCTGGGAAGATTTACATGAACTGATGATGTACAAAACAAACAGAACCAGGAATACATTTTACACAATAACAGCAAGAATATAGGATGGGATTTGGGTTAATGACTTGTATTCTTATTAATCTGATGCAGTTTTTTTATATATTTTAGAAATGAGATCTTTATCAGAAATGCTGGCTATAAAGATTTTTCGCAGCTTTGTACTTCTATTTTAATCGTGTTTCTATTGGTTCTGTTTGTGCAAAACATTTTTTTTAACTTAATGTGATCAAAGTTGTCCATTTTGCCTTTCATAATGATCTCTTGTTCTTCTTTGGTCATAAATTCCTCCTTCTCCAAAGATCTGATAGGTAAATTATCCCTTATTCTCCTAATTTTTTTATTCTGTCATCTTCTATGCTCAAATCATGTATCCATTTTGACATTATTTTGGTATGGGGTGTGAGATGTAGATCTATGATGAGTTTCTGATAATTTAGTTTTGTATTTTTCCAGAAATGTTTGACAAATAATAAAGTCTTATTCCAGAAGCTGGCGTTTGGGTGTTTATCAAATACTAGATTTCTACAGACCTTGACTACTGTGTCATGTGTATCTGATTTATTTCACTGATGCAGTACTTTATTTCTTAACTGGTACCAAATTGTTTTGATGACTGCTGCTTTATAATATAGTTTTATGTTTGGCACTGCTAAACCAACAGCCTTTTAATTTTTTTTTCATTAATCCCCTTGATATTCTTGACTTTTTATTCTTCCAGACGAATTTTGTCAATTTTTTTTATTAATTCTATAAAATACTTTCTTGGCAGTTTGATTGGTATGGCAGTGAACAAGTCGAACCAATTTAGGTAGAATTGTCATTTTTATTAAATTAGTTCCACCCAGCCATGAACAATTGATATTTTGTCAATTGTTTAGATTTGACTTTATTTGTATGAGAAGTATTTTGTAATTTTGTTCATACAGTTCTTGAGTTTATTTTGGCAGGTAGACTTCAAGTATTGTATTTTGTCTAATTTTAAATGGAATTTCTCTTTCTATCTTTTGTTGATGGCTTTGTCAGAAATATATAGAAATACTCTTTTTTGGGGGGGCGGAGCCAAGATGGCGGAGAAGAAACACACGACTCTGTGAACGTCCTCACTCCCTCACAACCAATTAGATAAATTAAGCCTCAGAATAAGCCCAGGACTGATAGATACCACAAGGACTGGAAGCAAGACTTACCAGCTGAAGAGAATCTGGAGTTTCAACAGAAAAGGTCAGTTCCCAGGGGAGGAAGAAGAGAGGCCAGCACAGACGGCTGGGTGCTAGCATACTCTGCCGATTGCGCTGGAAAGGGCTCTGGGATCAGAGAAGCCACTGAGATAAAGGAATCTGGCACAGGCTGTTAGCTCTTCTCTGCATATTATTTAGCAGTTCAGAAGAGAAAGCTAAAATACCTTAAAAACTCAGATAGATTAGATTTTCCCCGGGTCCTGGAGGTGACTCAGCAGATCTCGGCACCAGGGGGTGTGGCCTCAGCTCCCACCTGAGAATAGTTAAGAGATTGACAAGTGGGTGGATAGGGCCCAAGGCAACACACACTGCCTAGCTTAGCTGGAAGGAGTGGAACTCAGCTCCAGGAAGTCCCAGAGAAGCGGAACCTTTGAACTAGGGACCATGGTTTCTGGCAGACACTTCCAGTTTGAGCACAGGGGCTTTTCACGTCACCTGCTGCAGACATCCACGCCCCACCGGGACGCATAGGCTGGGCTTTGTGCTGCCTTTACTGTTCAGTCTCAACCTCAGGGAAGCCGCTAAAACACAGCGACCTCGGGGCACAGCAGTGCTAATCACCTCTGAGGCACTTCCAGAGAGGGGGTGGGGAACTCTCTCCCAGAGCTCTATCTTAGCTCAGGCTCAGGAGCCGCTGCATCCATCCTGTCTGGGAGGAAGCTGGTAAAGAAGTAAATAAATAATTTCCTACCCCAGGGACAGACCCCAAAAGATTTTTTAAATATGAACAAAAAACCCAGAAAAACTATAGATTCCATCTACACAGAGAAAGAGCGGGTATCCAACCCCGAAGAAGTTAACAGCAGAGAGACAGCAGATAACAACCTAAAGGGGAATGATTCCTGTCCCCCATCACATAACTCTCTCCTAGAAGACACTATTAAAAAATTAAGGGAGTTTGAAGAAAAATGGGGAAAGGAAAGGGAAGCTATGATAGAGAATAACAACATCCTGAAATTGGAGTTGGAAAAAATAAAGAATTCACAGGAGATGCAGGGAAACAAAATTTGTGAATTAGAAAAGCTTAAAAAAAACACAGGAAAGTAGGATTTCTGAATTGGAAAAGATAAAAAAGTCTCAAGAAAATAGAATTTCTGAATTGGAAAAAGAAAATAATTCTCAAAAAAAAAAAATTAGGGAAATGGAAAAAATTCAATAGAGCAAAATAATTCATTTAAAAATGAAATTGGGCATTTACAAAAAGAACTAAAAACTGTGAAAGAAGAAAATAACTCCTTAAAAGTCAGGATGGAACAAATAGAAATGAATGATTCACAGAGAACCCAAGAATCAGTCAAACAAAACAAAAAAAAAAAAATGAGAAGCTGGAGAACAACATCAAATACTTACTGGGAAAATCTATAGACCTGGAAAATAGATCTAGGAGAGATAATCTGCGGATCATTGGACTTCCAGAAAACTATGACCAAAAAAAGAGCCTAGATTCTATTTTACAGGAAATTATCAAAGAGAACTGTCCAGAGATAATAGAAACAGAGGGGAAAGTAGATGTGGAAAGAATTCATCGAACTCCTTCTGAAATAGACCCTAAAAAAAGAACACCATGGAATATTGTGGCTAAGCTGCAGAATTACCACACAAAGGAGAAAATCCTGCAAGCAGCTAGAAAAAAACAATTTAAATACCAAGGTGCCACAATAAGGGTCACCCAAGATCTGGCTGCCTCCACATTAAAAGATAGAAGGGCCTGGAACCTGATATTCCGTAAGGCAAAAGATCAAGGACTGCAACCAAGAATGAACTACCCAGCTAAGTTTAGCATCTTTTTCCATGGAAGAAGATGGTCATTCAATGAAACAGAGGAATTCTATATGTTTCTAAGAAATAAACCAGACTTAAACAAAAATTTTCATCTACATCCACAAGACTGAAGAGAAACAGAAAAAGGTACACAGAAACCTTGAGAACTGTAACTCTGTTGTGGGTATATAAAAAGTACTCAAGGATAATTTGATTTTACTGATATAAAAGAAAAAAAGGGGGGGTGTAGTAAGGGGAAGGAGGTCGTTTCAGAAAAAGGGGAAGGAATGATAAAAAGAGGGAAACTACATCCCAGGAAGAGGCATAGAAAATACACCATATCTGAGGGAATTTAGTAAGGGGGAGAATCATTGTGTGAATCTTACTCTCATCAGGAGAGGCTCAAAGAGTAAATAATTGACATATTGTTTTTCAGAGAATTTTCTCTCACCTCATTAAAAGGGGGGAGAGGAAAAGGGAAAAGGAAAAGGAGAATAAGTGAAGGGACTTGGAGGGAGGGGGGAGGGATACTAAAAAAAAGGGAGGGCTGCGAATCACAAGGGGGGTCTGTAAATTAAATATCAAGGAGGGGGATGAGGGGGGTCAAGGGAAAAAAGCATAATCTGGGGATAATATGCTGGCAGGAAATAAAGAATTAGTAATTTTAACTGTAAATGTGAATGGGATGAACGATCCCATCAAACAGAGATGGATAGCAGATTGGATCAAAAAGCAGAACCCTACAATATGTTGTCTACAGGAAACACACTTAAAGCAGGGAGATACATACAGAGTAAAGGTAAAATGTTGGAACAGAGCCTATTATGCTTCAGGTAAAGCCAAAAAAGCAGGGGTAGCTATCCTTATCTCAGATCAAGCAAAAGCAGAAGTAGATCTCGTTAAAAAAGATAAGGAAGAAAACTATATCCTGCTGAAAAGTAGCATAAATAATGAAGCCATATCAATACTAAATATATATGCACCAAGTAGTATAGCATCTAACTTTCTAAAGGAAAAGTTAAGAGAATTGCAAGAAGAAATAAATAGTAAAACTATAATAGTGGGAGATCTCAACCTTGCACTCTCAGATTTAGACAAATCAAACCACAAAACAAACAAGAAAGAAATTTAAAAAGTAAATAGAACATTAGAAAAACTAGATATGATAGATCTTTGGAGAAAACTGAATGGCAATAGAAAGGAATACACTTTCTTCTCAGCAGTTCATGGATCCTATACAAAAATAGACCATATATTAGGACATAAAGATCTCAAAATTAAATGTAGGAAGGCAGAAATAATAAATGCCTTCTTCTCAGATCACAATGCAATAAAAGCTACATTCAGTAAAAAGTTAGGGGTAAATAGACCAAAAAGTAATTGGAAACTGAATAATTTCATTTTAAAGAATGACTGGGTCAAAGAGCAAATTATAGAAACAATTAACAATTTCACCCAAGATAATGATAATGATGAGACATCATACCAAAATCTTTGGAATGCAGCTAAAGCAGTAATAAGGGGAAATTTTATATCTTTAGAGGCTTATTTGAAGAAAATTGAGAAAGAGAAGATTAACGAATTGGGCTTACAACTTAAAAGGCTAGAAAAAGACCAAATCATAAACCCCCAACCAAAAATTAAACTTGAAATACAAAAATTAAAAGGAGAAATCAATAATATTAAAAGTAAAAAAACTATTGAATTAATAAATAAAACCAAGAGTTGGTTTTATGAAAAAGCCAATAAAATAGATAAACCTTTGGTAAATTTGATCAAAAAAAAGAAAGAAAAAAATCAAATTGATAGTCTTACAAATGAAAAGGGGGATCTTTCCACCAATGAAGAGGAAATTAGAGAAATAATAAGGAGTTACTTTGCCCAACTTTATGCCAATAAATTTGATAACTTAAGTTAAATGGATGACTTTCTCCAAAAATATAGGCTCCCTAGATTAACAGAGGAGGAGATAAATTGCTTAAATAGTCCCATTTCAGAAAAAGAAATAGAACAAGCTATTAATCAACTCCCCAGGAAAAAATCCCCAGGGCCAGATGGATTCACATGTGAATTCTACCAAACATTTAAAGAACAATTAGCCCCAATGTTATATAAATTATTTGAAAAAATAGGGGATGGAGGAGTCCTACCAAACTCCTTTTATGACACAGACATGGTACTGATACCTAAACCAGGTCGAATGAAAACTGAGAAAGAAAATTATAGACCAATCTCCTTAATGAATATTGATGCTAAAATCTTAAATAAGATATTAGCAAAAAGACTTCAGAAAATCATCTCCAGGATAATACACTATGATCAAGAGGGATTTATTCCAGGAATGCAGGGCTGGTTTAATATTAGGAAAACTATTAATATAATTGACCATATTAATAATCAAATTAATAAGAACCATATGATCATCTCAATAGACGCAGAAAAAGCATTTGACAAAATCCAACATCCATTCCTACTAAAAACTCTTGAGAGTATAAGAATAAATGGACTATTCCTTAGAATAATCAGGAGCATATATTTAAGACCTTCAGTAAGCATAATATGCAATAGAAATAAACTGCAACCTTTCCCAGTAAGATCAGGAGTGAAACAAGGTTGCCCACTATCACCATTACTATTCAATATAGTACTAGAAACGCTAGCCTCGGCAATAAGAGACGAGAAAGAGATTCAAGGAATTAGAGTAGGAAATGAGGAAATTAAACTATCACTTTTTGCAGATGACATGATGGTATACTTAGAGAACCCCAAAGACTCTGCTAAAAAGCTACTAGAAATAATTCAAAATTTCAGCAAAGTGGCAGGATACAAAATAAATCCACATAAATCCTCGGCATTTTTATATATCACTAACAAAATGCAACAGCAAGAGATACAAAGAGAAATTCCATTCCAAACAAATGTTGAGAGTATAAAGTATTTGGGAATCCATCTACCAAAGAAAAGTCAGGAATTATATGAGAAAAATTACAAAACACTTGCCACAAAAATAAAATCAGATTTAAATAATTGGAAAGACATTCAGAGCTCTTGGATAGGCCGAGCGAATATAATAAAGATGACAATACTCCCCAAACTAATCTATTTATTTAGTGCTATACCAATCAGACTCCCAAGAAACTATTTCAATGACCTAGAAAAAATAACAACAAAATTCATATGGAAGAATAAAAGGTCGAGAATTGCAAGGGAACTAATGAAAAAAAAGTCAGAGGAAGGTGGTCTACGTGTACCTGATCTAAAGCTATATTATATAGCAGCAGTCACCAAAACCATTTGGTATTGGCTAAGAAATAGACCGGTAGATCAGTGGGACAGATTAGATACAAAGAACAAAAAAGGGTACATCTATAGCAATCTAATCTTTGACAAACCCAAAGATACCAACATTAGGGACAAAAATTCATTATTCGGAAAAAACTGTTGGGAAAACTGGAAATTAGTATGGCAGAAATTAGATATGGATCCACACTTAACACCATATACCAAGATAAGATCAAAATGGGTCCAGGATTTAGGCATAAAGAGGGAGATAATAAATAGTTTAGAGGAACAGAGGATCATCTACCTCTCAGACTTGTGGAGGAGGAAGGAATTTATGACCAGAGGAGAACTAGAGATCATTATTGATCACAAAATAGAAGATTTTGATTACATCAAACTAAAAAGTTTCTGTACAAATAATACTAATGCAAATAAGATTAGAAGGGAAGTAACAAATTGGGAAAATATTTTTAAAAACAAAGGTTCTGACAAAGGTCTCATTTCCAAAATATATAGAGAACTGACCCTAATTTATAAGAAACCGAACCATTCTCCAATTGATAAATGGTCAAAGGATATGAACAGACAATTCTCAGAGGAAGAAATTGAAACTATATCCACTCACATGAAAGAGTGTTCCAAATCACTATTGATCAGAGAAATGCAAATTAAGACAACTCTGAGATACCACTACACACCTGTCAGATTGGCTAAGATGACAGGAACAAATAATGATGAATGTTGGAGGGGATATGGGAAAACTGGGACACTAATACATTGTTGGTGGAGTTGCGAAAGAATCCAGCCATTCTGGAGAGCAATCTGGAATTATGCCCAAAAAGTTATCAAACTGTGCATACCCTTTAATCCAGCAGTACTACTACTGGGCTTATATCCCAAAGAAATACTAAAGAGCAGAAAGAGACATATATGTGCCAAAATGTTTGTGGCAGCTCTTTTTGTAGTGGCTAGAAACTGGAAGATGAATGGATGTCCATCAGTTGGAGAATGGTTGGGTAAATTATGGTATATGAAGGTTATGGAATATTATTGCTCTGTAATAAATGACCAGCAGGAGCAATACAGAGAGGCCTGGAGAGACTTAAATCAACTGATGCTGAGTGAAATGAGCAGCACCAGAAGATCACTGTACACTTCAACAACAATACTGTATGAGGATGTATTCTGATGGAAGTAGAAATCTTCAACATAAAGAAGAGCCAACTCACTTCCAGTTGATCAATGATGGACAGAGGTAGCTACACCCAGAGAAGAAACACTGGGAAGTGAATGTAAATTGTTAGCACTAATATCTGTCTGCCCAGGTTACATGTACCTTCGGAATCTAAAGTTTATTGTGCAACAAGAAAATGATATTCACAAATATGTATTGTATCTGGACTATATTGTAACACATGTAAAATGTATGGGATTGCCTGTCATCGGGGGGAGAGAATAGAGGGAGGGGGGGATAATTTGGAAAAATGAATACAAGGGATAATATTATAAAATATATATATATAATAAAAATTATTAATTAAAAAAAAGATATGAGAAAAAGAAAGAAAAAAGAAAAAAAAAAGAAATATATAGAAATACTAATGATTTGTGTGGGTTTATTTTATATCATGCAATTTTGCTAAGGCAGTGAATTGTTTCCAGTAAGTTTTGCGGTGATTTTCTAGTACTCTCTAAGTATAGTATTATGCCATCTACAAAGAGTATTAGTTTTATTTCTTCATTGCCTTTTCTAATTCCTTTAATTTTCTTTTCATTTCTTATTGTTAAGCCAGTATTTCTAGTAAAAACTTGAGTAATAGTGATGACAATGGCATCCTTTTTCATCCCTGATATCCCAGAATGTGTTCAGATTCTCTGCATTCAAATAATGGTTGCTGTAGGTTTTAGATAGATACTGCTTTTTATTTTAAGATCTCATTATTGCTATTCTCTGCATTGTTATTAATAGGATTGGGTGATATATTTTGTCAAAAGTTTTTCTGCATGTGTTGAAATTATCATATGATTTCTGCTAGTCAATTGTGATAACAGTTTTCCTGATATTGCAACAACCCTGCATTCCTGACATAAATAACGCTTGGTTAGAGTGCATTTTTTTTGCTCATAACTTGTTGTCATTTCTTTGCATTAATATTCATTAGGGAGATTTTCTTTCTCTGTTTAGGCTATTTCTAGTTTATGAATCATTGCCATATTATGTCATAGAAAAAAATTTTGCAGGACTCCTTCTTACCTAATTTTCCAAATAATTTACATAATATTGGAATTAATTGTTCTTTAAATGTTGGATAGAATTCATTTTTGAATGCATCTGGCCCTACAGATTTTTTCTTAAGGAGTTCATTAATGAATTTTTCAATTTCTTTTCCTCAATTGGGACTACTTAAGTAATTTATTTACTCTTCTGTTAACCTAGGGAATTTATATTTTGTGACGATCCATCCATTTCAGTTAGATAGTCAGACTTGCTGCCATACAATTGGGACAAATAAATTCCTAATTATTGTTTTAATTCCTTTTTTTTTTTTTTTTTTTTTTTTTTTTTTGAGGCTAGGGTTAAGTGACTTGCCCAGGTTCACACAGCTAGGAAGTATTGTCTGAGACGACATTTGAACTCGGGTCCTCCTGAATTCAAGGCTGGTGCTCTATCCACTGCACCACCTAGCTGCCCCCTAATTCCTTTTTCCTTGGTGGTAAGTTTACCCTTTTCATTTTTGTTGCTGGTGATTTTTTTTTTCTTTCTTTCTTTTTCATATCAAATTAACCAAAGTTTTATTTATTTTCTTTTTTTTTTTTTATAAAAATCAATTCTTAATTTTATTTATTAGTTCAATAGTTTTCTTAGTTTCGATTTTATTAATCTCTCCTTTGAGTTTCAGGATTTCTAATTTGGTATTTAATTGTTCCCCCCCCCCCCCGGGGTTTTAGTTGCATGTCTAATTTATGGATCTTCTCTTTCTCTATTTTATTTGAGTAGCTATTTAGGAATATAAAATTTCCCCTTAGAACGGCTTCGGCTAATCTGGCATGCTGGTATTGATTTTGGTTTTGGTTTTGGTATTTTGGCTCATTGTTGTCATTCTCTTAGAGATGAAATTTGATCGTGTCTATAATTTGTTGTTTGACCCACTAATTCTTTAGAATTAGATTATTTAATTTCCAATTGGTCATTATTCTATCTTTTTCTGGCCTTTCATTGAATATAATTTTCATTGCATTGTGGTCTGAAAAAGAAGCATTTACTATTTACTTCTTTCTGTATTTGATTGTGAGATTTTTATGCCCTAATACATGGTCAGTTTTTGTGTAGGTTCCTTGTACTACCAAGAAAAAGGGATATTTTGTTTTACTTCAGCTAAAGAATAGTAAATTCTAGTCTAACCTTTAATCTTTTCTCTGTATTTGTGTCAAATGTGTTTCTTTTAAACAACATATTATAAAATTCTGTTTTTTAATCCACTATGCTATTTACTTTTGTTTTATGGAAGAATCACATTATGATTACCAGCTCCTATCACTCCTCCCCCTTCTCTTAGTAATGCTTTTTTTTTTTTAACCCACCTCACATCCAACTAGCTTATCCTCTATCAACCTTTCCTCCCATGTTTTACCTTTTCCTCTAGTGTTTCTGCCTTCCCTCCTATCCTGTTCCTCCTTTTCTTTTCCTCTTTCTCCTTCTATTCCTTTATAGGATTAGATAAATTTCTGTATCCAACTGAATTATTAAGTTATTTTTTTTCAAGAGAGAATTGTAGAGAGTTAATTTCACTCAAAGGAAACCTAATATTTGGGACTCTGACTCTAATGAGTTTGTGGTTTTTTCTGCCCTGTCATCATAGTAGCTTTCTATGGTCAAGGTTCTTTTTTGTTTTTTGCTCATTTTCTTTCCTCTTCTTTTGGTATTTCCTCCTTTTTTATTAACGTTTGAGCTATGCTCATAGGGTACAGGGGATACTGTCCCAAGGTTTTTGTGCAGCTCTGAGCCTTAATTTTTGAGCACAGAGACTTATGTTTCCAGTAGGTAGCTTTGCCTGCTCTTTTCAGGAAACAGTTTGATTTCATAGTATTTGCCTTTTAAGTTGGGACTGAAAGCTGCCTCACTGATTTGTTCTTATATCAAGCCAGGACTGAGGGTCTTAATTGCTGATTTTCTGTGATTAATACCCTCACTGGCTTTCCCAGAGTCTATCTGAGCTAAGCTGAACACCCTTTTCTCCCCAGTGAGAGTAACCTTTCTTGAAGTTTTTCTAGTCTATCTTGAGCTGAAGAATGGTTGTATTCCATCAGACTCTTGGTTCATAAGCTTGGTTTCATGTGTTTTTTGAGGGGAACTGAGAGAGCTCAAGCAGCTTCCTGACTTTATCCACCACCTTGGCTCCATCCCTAGAAGTCTACTCTAAATAGCATATTTTCTATTTTGCTCCAGTATTTTCATCAAGAATGCTTTAAATTCCTCCATTTTATGAAATATCCCTCTGAAACATTATATTGCATTTTTTCTGTGTAGACTATTCTTGATTTCATTTTAGCCCCTTTATCTTTTGGTATTTTTCTGAATGTATGGTTTTGTTTTCCCTTTCACTATTAGCAGCTTTTTATGGTTTTGGCTATGTTTGCTTTTGCTCATTTTTCAAATTTACTTCTTGACTTTGGACATCATATTAAAATTATGTTTTCTTTACTTGGACACAAACAGGCACTATTCAAAACTTCAAGTGTTTTCAAGCTGCTGCTTTCAGAACTAGTTCTGACACTGTGCAAATTTTCTGTGCTTTCATGGTGACAAACTGTAGAAAAAGAGTGCCCCTCATGTCCTGATATACACTCTGATCTTTACCCAGAAAAGGCCCCTGCTCCCTTGCTGCTGCTAGTCCTAACCCTCCTGAGGGCTCTGATAATGTGACCAGGTTCAGCTACTTTCCTCATTGGGCTAGGGCTAGCTCTCATCTCTATTTTGGAACTTTGACCAGGTCCCCTGCTCTCTTTCAGTCTCAAACACTGGTGCTCCCCTTTGCCTTGAAAAGGTTCCTGTCCCCTTTGTGAATATCTAAAAGTGCTCTTTTTCCAACCTGGAAAATATTGCTAACTCTTTCAGAATTATTTTAGTTTCCCATTCACATTAGAACTAACACTAGATTATAGATGTTCTTCTAAAATAAGATTAAAACAATGCCCAATGTTTGAGAAGCACAGGAAGTTGTATATATACATTAAAACCTTTATTGAAAACAGAATTAACTTTTAGTTACTCAATTCCATCCTCCTCATTTCCAATACTTGAAGAAAGAAATTTACTACCTAGCATGTTTTGTCTCTCAGGATGTTTTCACAAACACTATCATTAAAGATTTTTATTCACTTACCCATTATTTAATGTATTTGTTTTATATTTGAATATTTGACATAACTTGGCATATGTAATTTCATTGATTGTTTAAAGCTATGTAAATATGTCAGCTTTCTTATCTCTTTTTTTTTTCTTTTCTTTTTTTTTTATTATATATATATATATATATATATATATATATATATATATATATATATATATATATATATTTATAATATTATCCCTTGTATTCATTTTTCCAAATTACCCCCCTCCCTCTATTCCCTCCCCCCTACGACAGGCAATACCATACATTTTACATGTGTTACAATATAGTCTAGGTACAATACATGTGTGCGAATATCATTTTCTTGTTGCACAATAAACATTAGAATCCGAAGGTACATGCAACCTGGGCAGACAGATATTAGTGCTAACAATTTTCATTCCCCTCCCAGTGTTTCTTCTCTGGGTGTAGCTACCTCTGTCCATCATTGATCAACTGGAAGTGAGTTGGATCTTCTTTATGTTGAAGATTTCCACTTCCATCAGAATACATCCTCATACAGTATTGTTGTTGAAGTGTACAGTGATCTTCTAGTTCTGCTCATTTCACTCAGCATCAGTTGATTTAAGTCTCTCCAGGCCTCTCTATATTCCTCCTGCTGGTCATTTCTTACCGAGCAATAATATTCCATAACCTTCATATACCACAATTTACCCAACCATTCTCCAACTGATGGACATCCATTCATCTTCCAGTTTCTAGCTACAACAAAAAGAGCTGCCACAAACATTTTGGCACATATATGTCTCTTTCCGCTCTTTAGTATTTCTTTGGGATATAATCCCAGTAGTAGCGCTGCTGGGTCAAAGGGTATGCACAGTTTGATAACTTTTTGGGCATAATTCCAGATTGCTCTCCAGAATGGCTGGATTCTTTCACAACTCCACCAGCAATGTATTAGTGTCCCAATTTCCCCACATCCCCTCCAACATTTGTCATTATTTGTTCCTGTCATCTTAGCCAATCTGACAGGTGTGTAGTGGTATCTCAGAGTGGTCTTAATTTGCATTTCTCTGATCAGTAGTGATTTGGAACACTCTTTCATGTGAGTGGATATAGTTTCAATTTCTTCCTCTGAGAATTGTCTGTTCATATCCTTTGACCATTTATCAATTGGAGAATGGTTCGGTTTCTTATAAATTAGGGTCAGTTCTCTATATATTTTGGAAATGAGACCTTTGTCAGAACCTTTGTTTTTAAAAATATTTTCCCAATTTGTTACTTCCCTTCTAATCTTGTTTGCATTAGTATTATTTGTACAGAAACTTTTTAGTTTGATGTAATCAAAATCTTCTATTTTGTGACCAATAATGATCTCTAGTTCTCCTCTGGTCATAAATTCCTTCCTCCTCCACAAGTCTGAGAGGTAGATTATCCTCTGTTCCTCTAATCTATTTATTATCTCCCTCTTTATGCCTAAATCCTGGACCCATTTTGATCTTATCTTGGTATATGGTGTTAAGTGTGGATCCATATCTAATTTCTGCCATACTAATTTCCAGTTTTCCCAACAGTTTTTTCCGAATAATGAATTTTTATCCCTAATGTTGGAATCTTTGGGTTTGTCAAAGATTAGATTGCTATAGATGTACCCTTTTTTGTCCTTTGTATCTAATCTGTTCCACTGATCTACCGGTCTATTTCGTAGCCAATACCAAATGGTTTTGGTGACTGCTGCTATATAATATAGCTTTAGATCAGGTACACTTAGACCACCTTCCTCTGACTTTTTTTTCATTAGTTCCCTTGCAATTCTTGACCTTTTATTCTTCCATATGAATTTTGTTGTTATTTTCTCTAGGTCATTAAAATAGTTTCTTGGGAGTCTGATTGGTATAGCACTAAATAAATAGATTAGTTTGGGGAGTATTGTCATCTTTATTATATTCGCTCGGCCTATCCAAGAGCACTGAATGTCTTTCCAATTATTTAAATCTGATTTTATTTTTGTGGCAAGTGTTTTGTAATTTTTCTCATATAATTCCTGACTTTTCTTTGGTAGATGGATTCCCAAATATTTTATACTCTCAACATTTGTTTGGAATGGAATTTCTCTTTGTATCTCTTGCTGTTGCATTTTGTTAGTGATATATAAAAATGCCGAGGATTTATGTGGATTTATTTTGTATCCTGCCACTTTGCTGAAATTTTGAATTATTTCTAGTAGCTTTTTAGCAGAGTCTTTGGGGTTCTCTAAGTATACCATCATGTCATCTGCAAAAAGTGATAGTTTAATTTCCTCATTTCCTACTCTAATTCCTTGAATCTCTTTCTCGGCTCTTATTGCCAAGGCTAGCGTTTCTAGTACTATATTGAATAGTAATGGTGATAGTGGGCAACCTTGTTTCACTCCTGATCTTACTGGGAAAGGTTGCAGTTTATTTCTATTGCATATTATGCTTACTGAAGGTCTTAAATATATACTCCTGATTATTCTAAGGAATAATCCATTTATTCTTATACTCTCAAGAGTTTTTAGTAGGAATGGATGTTGGATTTTGTCAAATGCTTTTTCTGCATCTATTGAGATGATCATATGGTTCTTATTAATTTGATTATTAATATGGTCAATTATATTAATAGTTTTCCTAATATTAAACCAGCCCTGCATTCCTGGAATAAATCCTACTTGATCATAGTGTATTATCTTGGAGATGATTTTCTGAAGTCTTTTTGCTAATATCTTATTTAAGATTTTAGCATCAATATTCATTAAGGAGATTGGTCTATAATTTTCTTTCTCAGTTTTCATTCGACCTGGTTTAGGTATCAGTACCATGTCTGTGTCATAAAAGGAGTTTGGTAGGACTCCTTCATCCCCTATTTTTTCAAATAATTTATATAACATTGGGGCTAATTGTTCTTTAAATGTTTGGTAGAATTCACATGTGAATCCATCTGGCCCTGGGGATTTTTTCCTGGGGAGTTGATTAATAGCTTGTTCTATTTCTTTTTCTGAAATGGGACTATTTAAGCAATTTATCTCCTCCTCTGTTAATCTAGGCAGCCTATATTTTTGGAGAAAGTCATCCATTTCACTTAAGTTATCAAATTTATTGGCATAAAGTTGGGCAAAGTAACTCCTTATTATTTCTCTAATTTCCTCTTCATTGGTGGAAAGATCCCCCTTTTCATTTGTAAGACTATCAATTTGATTTTCCTCTTTCTTTTTTTTGATCAAATTTACCAAAGGATTATCTATTTTATTGGCTTTTTCATAAAACCAACTCTTGGTTTTATTTATTAATTCAATAGTTTTTTTACTTTCAATTTTATTGATTTCTCCTTTTAATTTTTGTATTTCGAGTTTAATTTTTGGTTGGGGGAGCTTTCTTATCTCTTAATCTATAATGCATTTTTATAATAGTCATAAATATGTAGAAGGTCTAAACATTTTTTAAAAGGATGAATTTTCTTACTTTATATGTTACTTAATAATCATACTTTGAACATAAAGACTAGGTACATAAAGATGGAAAATAAGGTATAAGATATTTCCTTTTCTGAATTATCCAATTTGAATTTAACAATAATTTATGATATACTAGGTATGTGTAATTGTCATAAGAAGCCAAGTAATTGGACAAATTAGTATATTGCTATTATTATCTCCATTAGTTTAATGGAGATACTCTTACTAGTAAGAGCTTACTGAACACACAGAATTGACCTAAATACTATATCTGTAAATTACACATGTATTATATACAGCTCCTAAGGAAAAAAAAAAAAAAAAACAAATATAACATTAAGGGGTTTGTGTGTGTGTGTGTGTGTGTGTGTGTGTGTGTGTATGTATCTTCTAAAAATGAGTATGGGCATCTCTGTGTTCATTCATCATTTAGGATAACTTTAACGTTGTTTTTATATATTAATAGAACACATTATAAAAGAAAGAACATTAAATAGAACTTTGGAGACCTGGGTTTAATCTGAAATCTGCCACTAATTGGTTACATTATTTTAAGAAACTCATATTATTCCTGGATTTTATCTGTATTTTCTTTATCTTCATCAGTAAAATAAGAAGTTTCAGATGCCTAAAAATTCTACTGAGCTCAGAAATTATTTGATTTTGTTTTTTAATATATTTTAAATATCCCCTAATGATTGTTATTTAGTTTTAATCCTCTTAAGTCTCTCCATGGCATCTCATAGCTAAATGATTCTTTGACTGGTTACATAAGCTTCTGATGACACTGGCGATTATAAATTAACACAAGTAATTTAGTACCCACTTCAGAAACATGATTTCTTTCAGGAGCAGCATTTCTTTCCTTCAAAAGACAGGAACTAGATTTAGCTTGTATTTGGTCCAGCTTGAACTACTAATAATCCTCAGTCAAACCTGCCTAAATGAAATGGATGTATTCAAAAGCCTTGCATGTTATAGTACGATATTTTGGCCTTTTGCTATGTTTTGTTTTGTTCATTTTGTTTTTGAGGGGACATTGGGCTATTATTGCTTTTTACTTTTTAACTAACCCTGAAAACACATGATTTGTAGTATTTAGAAACATACTTTTCATTTTCTGCAAACATGGAAACAAATAAGCAAAATAAAATTGATTTAAAAGTACAAAATAATATTGCAATTTTTGTAAGCTAATTGTAGACCAAAGGAAAATGTTTGCAAAATATTTACGCAGAGCTAGACAAATAAGTTAATTAATTTATAGTTACTGATATCCGTACTGGTTTTTATTTTGTATTTTAAAAAACAGGAAAGTCACATTCATAAAAGGAGATTGAAGATTGTGTAGTAAAAGATCTATTTTAATTTTCTCCAACAACTTTGATGTAAATTTGTTTTTTTTTTTTCATTTTAAAGATTGAAGTAGTTTAAGGAAAATGTAATGAAGAAACAATTCATAGTTACTAATATGATTTAAACATATTCTAGTGATAATGTAAAAGTATAAGGGAAAATTACAGGATGAAAAGGTTTATGTTATAAAAATTCACTTCATAACGCCTCTAAATTAATGATAGAAAGGCAATTATTTGGTAGAAGACAATAAATAATAAATGTGACACAGCAATGATTCTACTGGGATTATAGCCCAAAAAGATCTAAAAGGAGGGAAAGGGACTCACATGTACAAAAAAGGTTTGTGGCAGTCCTCTTTGTAGTGTCAAGAAACTGGAAACTGAATGGATGCCCATCAATTGGAGAATGACTGAATACATTATGTTATATTAATGTTATGGAATATTATTGTTCTGTAAGAAACAACCAGTAGGCTGATTTCAGAGAGGCTTGGAAAGACCTACACAAACTGATGCTAAGTGAAATGAGCAGAAGCAGGAGATCATTATACACAACAATAACAAGACTATACAACGATAAATTCTGATGGATGTTGTTCTCTTCAATAATTAGATGATTCAAAACAGTTCTACTTGTTCAGAGATGAAGAGAGTCATCTACAGCCAAAGCGTGGACTGTGGGAACAGAGTATAGAACACAGCATAGCATTCTCACTCTCTCTGTTATTTGCTTGTATTTTGTTTCCTTTCTCAGTTTTTCTATTTCTTCCTTCTTAATCTGATTTTTCTTTCTTATCTTCAAGATAACAGTATAAATATGTATATATATATATATATATATATATATATATATATATATATATATATATATATATATATATATATCTGGGATTTAACATGTATTTCAACATATTTAATATGCATTGAACTACCTGCCATCTGGGGGAGGAGGAGAAAATTTGGAACAAAAGGTTTTGCAAGTGTCAATGTTGGAAAAATTACCCAAGCATATGCTTTTTAAATAAAAAAAAAACCTTTAATTAAAATAATAGTAATAAATAATAAATGTGATCAGTCTTGGAGGAATTTTGTTTTGTAATTATGTCAATTCTATGGGCTAAATGAATATATCTTAGATTTAGAGGTTTTTTGAGAACTTATGAGTCTTTTTACTGATAAAACAGATTAGCATAACAAGGTATATGAACTGATATGAAATAAGAAAACAAGGGAAATAATACACATGACTAAAATTGTAAATGAAAAACCAATAATATAATCATATCTACAGCAGCAAAATTATACTAAACAATAGTTGGCCCCAATGGAAGAATTATACAAAGACTTTTTACCTTCTTTCTTTGAAGTGATGGTGGCCTATCAGAAGGCTAAATATATTATCAGACATTTCCAATATCTTTTATACTTATAATAAGAATTTTTCCCATTCTCTTTTATTCTTTGATAAAATGGATGACTCTTCAAGGAGGAGAGCTCATGAGGAAATATAGACATTGTTAAAATAAAAGATACTAATAAAATCTATTTAAAGAAATAGCAATGATAGAAACAATAAATCTGTAAAATCACTCCCTAATTTTTTCCTTTTTTTTTTTTTTTCCAAATTTATAGCTATTTAACCAAACCAAACCATACAACTAAATGGTAACAGACAGACTTATTCAAATAATCAGAATTTGGTCATAAAATATTTGTAATATCCATATAAACATATATATATATATATATGTATATATGTGTGTATATATATATATATATATATATATATATATATATGTCTGTGCATGTATACGTATATATACTGCATATGATATGTTCTAGATATTTGGCCTTTAATATTTAATAAATAATGAACAAATGAAACTTATTAAGATTGTTTCCACTAAACTTTAAAAATTATTTCAGTGATTACCAGTTACCATATTGTAACTAGTTTTCATTTAGAATTGTGTTTTGTCAAAGGAGAAATAGAGAAACACATGGAGGGAGTTAGAATACAATATTTTAATAACAAATTACAAAGGATAAATTGCGTAGAAGTGTTGTAAAAGATATTTAATTGTAAAATTAAGTAAGTTAGGTCTTTTCCAGCCCCTCTAGTTCTTAGAATCTTTCCTTTTAAGTATTTTTTTCTATTTGCCAATGTATGTAGATTTTTTCACAGTGAAAAATGTATCCTCAAAAACAGGAACTATTTTTGTTTTTCCAATGAAGTCAGTTTTCTTAGCATTGTGACTACTACATAATAAATTATTTTGCATAGGATGATAAATTTGAGCTGGAAGAGGCCCCTAACTTTACTTTACAAATGATTAAATTTAACCCAGAGAGTTTAGGGATTAGATAAAAGTCAAACAGATTAGTATCAGAAGTGAGATTTAAACATAAGTCATTTGACAAGTCAGTGCTCTTTCTATTACACTTGTTGATTAACTGATCTTTAGCAGAGACAGTTGATTGATATAACAAGCTGAAGGGAAGAAAAAAAAAAGAAATTTACATGATAATTTTATTGCATAGTTGTGCATAAGAGATTTGCATTTTTACATACAGATATCTTTTTATTATGCTATGTTATGAAATGCTTGTTTTGTTCCATAAACAAAAATAGGAAAGAAAAAAAAAAACAGCTAAATGTTGATGGACATCTCATGTTCTCTACTTATTTCCTTGAAATGTTAAGTAATCTAAAAATTCCTAGAGCATAGTGTCTAGCACCAGGAAGTAGTGAGGGGTTGAAATCTGAACCAAAAGAGGGAGTAACAACATTCATTTCCATTGAAAGATTGAATTTACTTTTTGCATTTTTAATGGTTTTTCCCCTTTGGACTCTTAGTGTCTATCTATAAATCTCCCATTTTGACAACATTTGTAGATTTATCCAAGATCTTTGATACTATTAATCACTAAGGCTTAAAGAAAATTGTCAAAATGTGGTAGCCCAGAAAAATTTGTCAGTATAGTACATCAGTTTCATGATGAATGGCTTGCTCTGGTTTTAGACAATGGCCATGCTCTCAAGTTTTTCCAGTCACCAATGAAGTGAAACAAAGCTGAGTGTTTGCTCCTGTGCTTCTTAGCATGATGTTTTCAGCCATGTTTTCAAAATAAGGCTAAACATGGAATCAAGATCAGCCACCATACTGATGGCAAATTCTTCTACTTAAAAAGGCTACAAGCCAAAATAAAATGAAAGTAATGTTGGTATGTGATTTTTTGTTTGCAAATGTTTGTGCACTCAATGCAGCCTCTGAAGCCAAGATACAACAATGTGTGGATCAGTTCTCTACTGTCTATGGTAATTTTGATCTGACAATTAGCACCAAGAAAATATGGGTATTCTATCAGCCAGCACCACACCATTCATATGTGGAACCATCAGTTACAACAAATGGTGAAATTTTTGATGCTGTGGATTAGTTCATTTACCTTAGCAGCATACTTTTCAGGGATGTTTACTTTGATAATAAGATTGACATAGGCATGGTTAGAACTTGCTTAGTATTTGAGAGTCTCTAAAGAAAAGTATGGAAGAGGAGAGGAGCGATAATCAAACTAAAGATCTTACAGAGACATTGTGCTGACCTCATTGTTGTATGCTTGTGAAAACCGAATAGTATGCCAGCAACATGCTAAGAAACTGAATCACTTCCATTTGAATTGTCTTAGGAAGATTCTGAAAAATCCTTTCTTGAACCAAACTACCAACTATTAAAACTCTACTGCAAGAGAGCACAACTCCATTTGACTGACCACATTGTTTGAATGCAAAAAGATTTTTTCATGGGTAATTCTCACAGGCCAAGTGCCCACAAGGTGATCAGAAAAATCAAGGTCTTTCTTAAAAACTTTAGAAGTGATTGTGCTAAGCATCAGTAAACACCATATGTAATGATGATAAACTGGAACCTTTCCCAGTAAGATCAGGAGTGAAACAAGGTTGCCCACTATCACCATTACTATTCAATATTGTACTAGAAACACTAGCCTCGGCAATAAGAGCTGAGAAAGAGATTCAAGGCATTAGAGTAGGAAATGAGGAAATCAAACTATCACTCTTTGCAGATGACACGTATACTTAGAGAACCCCAAAGACTCTGCTAAAAAGCTATTAGAAATAATTCAGAACTTTAGCAAAGTTGCAGGATACAAAATAAATCCACATAAATCCTCAGCATTTTTATACATTGCCAACACAATCCAACAGAAAGAGATACAAAGAGAAATTCCATTCAAAATAATGGTCGATAGCATAAAATATTTGGGAATATATCTACCAAAGGAGAGTCAGGAATTATATGAGAAAAATTATAAAACACTTGCCACAAAAATAAAGTCAGATTTAAATAATTGGAAATAAATTAAGTGCTATTGGATAGGAAGAGCGAATATAATCAAAATGACAATACTCCCTAAATTAATCTATTTATTAATGCTATACCAATCAGACTCCCAAGAAACTATTTTAATGACCTAGAAAAAATAACAACAAAATTCATATGGAAGAACAAAAAGTCGAGAATTTCAAGGGAAGTAATGAAAAAAAAAATCAAATGGTGGCCTAGCTGTACCTGATCTAGAACTATATTATAAAGCAGCAGTCATCAAAAATATTTGGTATTGGCTAAGAAATAGACTAGTTGATCAGTGGAATAGGTTAGGTTCACAGGGCAAGATAGTTAATAAAAATAGCAATCTAGTGTTTGACAAACCCAAAGATCGCAACTTTGGGGATAAGAATTCATTATTTGACAAAAACTGCTGAGAAAACTGGAAATTAATACGGCAGAAACTATCCATGGACCCACATTTAACACCACATACTAAGATAAGATCAAAATGGGTCCATGATTTAGGCATAAAGAATGAGATCATAAATAAATTAGATTAATATAGGATAGTTTACCTCTCAGACTTGTGGAGGAGGAAGGAATTTGTGACCAAAGGAAAACTAGAAATCATTATTGATCACAAAATAGAAAATTTTGATTACCTCATATTAAAAAGCTTTTGTACAAACAAAACTAATGCAAGCAAGATTAGAAGGGAAGTAACAAATTGGGAAAACATTTTTAAAGTTAAAGGTTCTGATAAAGGCCTCATCTCCAAAATATCCAGAGAATTGACTCTAATTTATAAGAAATCAAGCCATTCTCCAATTGATAAATGGTCAAAGGATATGAACAGACAATTTTCAGATGATGAAATTGAAACTATTTCCACTCATATGAAAGAGTGTTCCAAATCACTATTGATCAGAGAATTGCAAATTAAGACAACTCTGAGATACCACTACACACATGTTAGATTGGCTAAGATGACAGGAACAAATAATGATGAATGGTGGAGGGGATGTGGGACACTGATGCATTGTTGGTGGAGTTGTGAAAGAATCCAACCATTCTGGAGAGCAATCTGGAATTATGCTCAAAAAGTTATCAAACTGTGCATACCCTTTTATCCAGCAGTTCTAATACTGGGCTTATATCCCAAGGAAATACTAAAGAAGGGAAAGGGACCTATATGTGCCAAAATGTTTCTGGCAGCCTTTTTTTGTAGTTGCTAGAAACTGGAAAATGAACAGATGCCCATCAATTGGAGAATGGTTGGGTAAATTATAGTATATGAATGTTATGGAATATTATTGTTTTGTAAGAAATGACCAACAGGATGAATACAGAGAGGCTTGGAGAGACTTACATCAACTGATGCTGAGTGAAATGAGCAGAACTAGGAGATCATTATGCACTTCAACAATGATACTGTATGAGGATGTATTATGATGAAAGTGGATATCTTCAACATAGAGAAGAGCTAATCCAATTCCAATTGATCAATGATGGACAGAATCAGCTACACCCAGAAAAGGAACACTGGGAAATGAGTGTAAACTGTTAGCATGTTTTGTTTTTCTCCCCAGATTATTTTTACCTTCCAAATCCAATTCTTCCTTTGCAACAACAACAACAACAAAATTCGGTTCTCCACATATATATTGTTCCTAGGATATACTATAACATATTTAATATGTATAGGAATGCCTGCCATCTAGGGGAGGGGGTGGAGGGAAGGAGGGGAAAAATTTTGGAACAGAAGGGAATACAAGGGATAATGTTGTAAAAAATTACCTATGCATATGTACTGTCAAAAAATGTTATAATTATAAAATTAATAAAAAAAAGAAGTTATTGTGCTACATGGGAGACACTAGCACAAGGGTGTCCATCATGGGGACTATTTCTATCCATCTGTGGCAGAACATTCTAAGTTCATGTTGGTCTAATTAGTCACAGCTGGTTACACTGTAATTTGACTCTAACAAAGTGATGCCATTTTGGTCCTCTTTGAAAATGAAAGACAACAACCTAAAATAATCTTTTCTATCCAAATAGCATCTATCTGTGTGTGTAGTATGCATATATTATGTGTGCATATATGTATTGCCCTTTTTTAACCCATTCCCCATGTGAGTAATTTTTCTGAACTACCAACCTCCTTTTGCACCTGTGGGGCAAATTGGGGAATGACTTGTATTCTTATAAGTTTTACTCAATTCTCTATATGTTTTAGAAATGAGGCTTTTATCAGAAACGTTGGCAGCAAAATTGGTTCCCACATTTCTGTTTCCCATTTAATTTTGTTTGCATTGTCTTTTTTCTGTGAAAAACCTTTTTAATTTAATGAAATCAAACATTCATTTTGCATTTCATAATGTTCTTTTTTTTCCTATTGGTTATAAATTTTTATCTTCTCCATAGATCTGATAGGCAAACCATTTCTCACTCTCCTAATTTACTTATATAATGTTCAAATCATGTACCCATTTTGACCTTATCTTGGTATACAGTATGAGATGCAGTATTAATGCCATTTTTCCAGTTTTCCCAAAAGCTTTTATCAAATAGTGAGCTTTTATCCCAGAAAATGGAGTTTTGGGATTTATCAACAGCATATTATTACAGTCATTGACTATGATGTCTTATGTACCTAACCTATTCCACTGATATACTGCACTAATTCTTAGCCAGTTCCAAATAGTATTTAAAAATAATAATAATAATAGCTTTTTTATTTTTCAAAGTACACAAAAAGGTAGTTTTTCAACATTCATCCCTGCAAAATCTTATGTTTCAAAGTATTTCTCCCTTCTCCCAATCTCACCCTTTTTCTAGGCAACAAGCAATCCAGTATAAGTTAAACATATCTAATCCTTTTATACATTTTTCCACATTTATGCTGCACAAGAAAAATAAGATCAAATGAGAAAAAATGAGAAAGAAAAACACAAGCAAATAAACAACAAAAAAGATCAAAACACTATATTGTGATGCACATTCAGTCTCCATAGTCCTCTCTCTAGGTGCAAAAGCCTCTCTCCATTACAAGATTATTGGAATTGTCCTCGTTATTGAAAATATCCAAGTCCATCACAGTTGATCATCACATAATCTTGTTGCTGTGTAGTGTTCACTTGATTCTACTCACTTTACTTAGCATCAATTCGTGTGATTCTCTTCGGGTCTTTTTGAAATCAGCCTGTTGATCATAACCCGAACTCTATATTCATCTCTCTGTCTTAAATGCACTTCTTGTAAACAAAATACTATATACATATATATATATATATATATATATGTATATATATATATATATATATATAGATTCTGGTTTTTAATCCTCTCTACTATCCATTTCCACTTAATGAGAGAGTTCATCCAATTCACATCAGTCATGATTAACAACTGTGTACTTCCCTCCATCTCATTCTCTCCCTTTATTATACTTCTTTTTCTCCTTTAATCCCATCTCTCCTCACCAGTGCCTTGCTTTGATGATCTTCCCCTATTCATCCTTTCCTCCTCTATATTTCTCTTTTTCACTTTCCCTTCCTCATCCACTTCTATCCTATCCCTCTCACCTCACTTTTCCCCTCCCATCTCCACACAGGGAAAGATAAATCTGTATATGAAAAAAAATGCACATGTCACTTCCTCCTCAATCCAAAACATGACAAGATCAAAATTTAAATAATGCTCATCATATTCCCTTCTCTCCCTTCACTGCAATAGGTTCTTTGTACCTCTTCATGTGATTCCATTCATCCCATTTTGCCTTCTTTTATCTTCTTTCCCAGCACTTTAATTTCTTTTTTATATCATCACATCAAAATCATCCCATACCCATACACTCTATGTACACTTTCAATTGCCCCAGTAAATATACAGTTCTCAAGAGTTTTAAAGCACCATCTTACCAGGGAGGAATGTAAATAATTCAAATCAGCAACAATATGTTTCTTTAAATTTTTCTTTGCTGCTTTTCTTTCAATACTTCCCTAGAATTTTGCATTTGAAGATTGAATTTTTTGTTCAGTTCTGCACTTTT
The DNA here is from genome assembly GCF_048593235.1 of Sminthopsis crassicaudata. NCBI lineage: Eukaryota > Metazoa > Chordata > Mammalia > Dasyuromorphia > Dasyuridae > Sminthopsis > Sminthopsis crassicaudata. Next base: position 211,049,369 of record NC_133617.1, on the reverse strand, counting down.
CATCAGTAAAAATTGAAACTCCCCCCTTGAAAAATAATGCTCAGTTTTAATAGGCAATTGATTCCTGGCTGCAGTCCAAGCTCCATTTGGCCCCCAGAATATTGTATTCAGGTCTCCTGATCCTACAATGCAAAAGCTAGTAAGTCTTGTGCAATACTGACTATAGTTCATTGATATTTGAAACACTTTCCTTCTCTCCTTGATCTTACAACTGTGGAATCAAGCCACAATATTCCCTGAAATTTTCATTTCAGATTTTCTTTCAGGATATGATTAGTAGCTTCTTTTAATGGCAATTTTACCTTTGGGTTCTCGGACATCAGAGTAACCTTCCTTGACAATTTCTTGAAAGATGTTGTCCAGGCTCTTCTAGTCACGGCTTTCAGAAAGTCCAACAATTCGTAAATTATCTCTCCTAGATCCATCTTCTAAGTCACTTACCTTTCTAATGAGATACTGAACATTTTCTTCTGTTTTCTCATTTCTTTATTTTGCTTAATTGATTCTTGATGTTTCACAGAGCCAAGAGCTTACACCAACCAACTTTAATTTTTAAGGATAATTTTCTTCAGTTAACTTTTGCACTTTCCCTCCATTACCCCCCTACTTTTCAAGGAATTTTTTTTCAGTCAATTCCCATCTTTTTCTTTCTAACCTGCTGACACCTCCTTGCATATTCTTTACTTCTTTTCCCATTTTTCCTTCTATCTCTTCCAAAATTCTTTGTGAGCTCTTCTAAGAAGGACCCTGGACTTTAGACCAAATTCACACCCCCTTTTGGGATACTTCATCCTCTGTGTTAGTGTTAGGATCCACAGTAGCTTTCTATGGTCTAAAAAACTCCCTTCTGTCTCTTGCTCATTCCCTTGTCCACTATTAAATTTGAGCTCTGCTTCTGGTTTACAGGGGGCAACATCCTAAGCTTTATGCATTGAAAACATGGGAAAGATCACTGACCTTGACCTCTGGGGGTCCAGATGCTGGTGGCCAGCTTACTACACTGAGGTAGCTTGCTGTGATCTGGTTCCTGGGGCTGGCAACCTACCTTCTGCCCTGAAATTGGAGGCTCCATCATCTGTCCACTGCACCACTGCCCAAACAAGCCAAGACTGAGGGGCCTTAGTTGCTGATCCGCGCCTCTGTCTAGAGCCTCCCATTGGCTTGCCTAGACCACAGCAGGGATGGACTATACTCTCCCTGTGAGACAGATCCTTCCCCAAATCACTCCAAGACATCCCAAATTAGAAAATTGTTTCATTACAACTTCCAATTGAAAACAACAATAACAACAACAAAAAAAAAACACTGAAGCTTATTTCAATCTATGCTTTATCTATGCAGCAGTACATTATTCTATAGCTGTTCTGATTATTTTTATAATTTAACAACATATTTATAGTATTTTGTGAAAATATTGCCTTATATTTCTTGTAAAATCATCCATTAAAACTTCAGTAAATGTTGAACTAGTTCCCATTCTTTAAGACAAAGAATTGTGAAGCTGCATTGATAAAAAGGGGAAAAAAATACAACACAATTCTTATGAGTCTTATTAGTATATTGTCTTTATGTGGTCACTTTTCAATAAGAGACAGAGAATCCCTGACATCTAAACCATATGTAAAATTAGAAATATATTTTATGTTAACTTCATATCTAAGTGGGGAGGTCTAATAATTATCTCACATGAAACTTGAGAAATATGTAAAATTTCAGCAAATTAGGTGAAACTAGGAGGGTAAAAGCATGAAGAAAAATGCAACATCTAATTGTGGTTTAAAAAAAAAAAAGAATATTAACAAAAATAACAGATTTTCTCCTTTCTTTCCCAGATCAATATGAAACTAAAGGCTGATCACTCCTATGCTGCCATTTCAAAAATAAAAGTAGAAATATTGGCTTTTTCTTTCATAAAAATTACTGAATAATAAAATTTATAATATATTACATTGACATTCAAAATAACAGTCGATAGTATCAAATATTTGGGAATATATCTACCAAAGGAGAGTCAGGAATTATATGAGCAAAATTACAAAACACTTGCCACAAAAATAAAGTCAGATTTAAATAATTGGAAAGACATTCAATGTTCTTGGATTGGCCGAGCGAATATAATAAAGATGACAATACTCCCCAAACTAATCTATTTATTTAGTGCTATACCAATCAGACTCCCAAGAAACTATTTTAATGACCTAGAAAAAATAACAACAAAATTCATATGGAAGAATAAAAGGTCGAGAATTGCAAGGGAACTAATGAAAAAAAAGTCAGAGGAAGGTGGTCTAAGTGTACCTGATTTAAAGCTATATTATAAAGCAACAGTCACCCAAACCATTTGGTATTGGCTAAGAAATAGACTAGTTGATCAGTGGCATAGGTTAGGTTCACAGGACAAGATAGTGAATAAAAATAGCAATCTAATCTTTGACAAACCCAAAGATCCCAAATTTTGGGATAAGAATTCATTATTTGACAAAAACTGCTGGGAAAACTGGAAATTAGTATGGCAGAAACTAGGCATGGACCCACATTTAACACCACATACTAAGATAAGATCAAAATGGGTCCAAGATTTAGGCATAAAGAACGAAATCATAAATAAATTGGAGGAACATGGGATGGTTTACCTCTCAGACTTGTGGAGGAGGAAGGAGTTTGTGTCCAAGGGAGAACTAGAGACCATTATTGATCACAAAATAGAACATTTTGATTACACCAAATTAAAAAGTTTCTGCACAAACAAAACTAATGCAAACAAGATTAGAAGGGAAGTAACAAATTGGGAAAAAATTTTTACAGTTAAAGGTTCTGATAAAGGCCTCATCTCCAAAATATACAGAGAATTGACTTTAATTTATAAGAAATCAAGCCATTCTCCAATTGATAAATGGTCAAAGGATATGAACAGACAATTTTCAGATGATGAAATTAAAACTATTTCCACTCATATGAAAGAGTGTTCCAAATCACTATTGATCAGAGAAATGCAAATTAAGACAACTCTGAGGTATCATTACACACCTGTCAGATTGGCTAAGATGACAGGAACAAATAACGATGAATGTTGGAGGGGCTGTGGGAAAACTGGGACACTGATGCATTGTTGGTGGAGTTGTGAAAGAATCCAACCATTCTGGAGAGCAATCTGGAATTATGCCCAAAAAGTTATCAAAATGTGCATACCCTTTGACCCAGCCATACTACTACTGGGCTTATACCCCAAGGAACTACTAGAGAAGGGAAAGGGTCCTGTATGTGCCAAAATGTTTGTGGCAGCCCTTTTCATAGTGGCTAGAAGCTGGAAGATGAATGGATGTCCATCAATTGGAGAATGGTTGGGTAAACTATGGTATATGAATGTTATGGAATACTATTGTTCTATAAGAAATGACCAACAGGAGAAATACAGAGAGGCTTGGAGAGACTTACATCAACTGATGCTGAGTGAAACGAGCAGAACCAGAAGATCATTATACACTTCAACAATGATACTGTACGAGGATGTATGCTGATGGAAGTGGATTTCTTCAACATAGAGAAGAACTAATCCAATTCCAATTGATTAATGATGGACAGAACCAGCTACATCCAGAAAAGGAACACTGGGAAATGAATGTAAACTGTTATTTTTACCTCCTGAATCCAATTCTTCCTGTGCAACAAAAAATTCGGTTCTACACACATATATTGTATCTAAATTATACTGTAATATATTTAACATATATAAGACTGCTTGCCATCTGGGGGAGGGGGTTGGGGGAGGAAGGGAAAAAATCTGAATAGAAGTAAGTGCAAGGGATAATGTTGTAAAAAATTACCCATGCATATGTACTGTCAAAAAATGTTATAATTATAAAATAAAAGAAAAAATTAAAAAAATATATATATATATATTACATTGAATATTGTCTTACAAATCTTTTAGTTATCCCTCCTCTTGGCTCCATATGTAGGCAGGAGCAAAATATTCCTCCTGAATCTTAAGCTTACGAGGGATCACAAAAATCATATGGAATATGAATATTGTAATAAATGGAAATGAACAAAGATGGAAATTTTAAAATACTGATTTGGTATGAATTTTATTGAGATTTGAAAAAGAAAGTCTAGGTTGGAGCATTGGCTTATGATCATCATATTTCTATTCAACAAATTTATTTATCTTGAAATAATTGCATATTCAAACAGCCATCTCAGTTACTTACTACGCTAAGCCTCTTATACAAAAACAACTGAACATATGTGCTGTATTAAAAATCCTGCTATCAATGAGCAGACCGCTAATGACTTGTATCCAATTTAAGCTTGCTGTTCCTAAAAACTGATTACTTCTACTTAAACAACAGACACATTAGCAGGAATAATGGGAGATTTTTTTTTTCCCCAAATTTCTCAAAACACATGGCTTAGCTTACAAATACCTGCTGGTCTATTTTTCTCACAGATAGGAAATAAGTACCTCTGTGATCCTAGATAAAAGTGCAAAAAGCCCAACTTGCTTATGTGTGACACAATTAAGAGTCCCTATAATGGTTAATAGTAAAGATAGTTAATATATTAACTAGCATTTATATTGTCTTTTAAGGTTAATGATAATAGCTATAGTAGAAAATTTACATATGACCTGCTCTGTGCTTGACACTGTTCTAGTCATTTTACAACTAATGTTTCATTTGATCCTCACAATGAACCAGAAAGATAGGTGCTATAATTAATCTCCATCTATAAATGAGAAAACTATACTAAACAAAGGTTAAGTATGTTGCCTGTGTTCCACAGGCATTAAATGTCTAAAGCTGGATTTGAATGCAAATGTTCCTTATTGAAGGCCCATCATTCAATCCATGGCAGCATCTAAAATATTATCTTAAAATATTTGATTGTGTTTCTTACAATAACCCTGAAGGTTAGTTATTATACGCATTCTTGTTTAACAGCTTAAGAATAGAGACAGAGAAGTGAAATGATTTACCCAGAATAATACAACTGGAAAGTATTTGATGAAATAGTTAAATCAAATGGCATAAAAATATATTTCATGATAATGTGTATTTGAGAGATTATTATAGTATCAAATTTCTTCCCTATAAATTCAACACATTATATACATATCATCACCACTTCATATATGTCTTTATTTAACATTCAATTCAAAAACTATTTTCATTTCCTTGAAAATTCTATTGACACTGGGCACAATATTCATAATTTTGCTAGTTGAAGTGATCTACACTTTTAGATAATCATATTTAAATACAAATGTATCTGACTTGATCTTCTAAATAGTGATTAAAAACAAAAAGTCTAATCTAATTGTGTTTTGTATAACAATTTCTAGATATGTATGATTTTGAAATTAATATTAGCTGAAATGTCAATTAATTAATTATACTTCTTTAATAGGAAAAACTGATCCATCTGTATTACCTTTTACTCATAAAATTATATCAATGATGTAGACACAACAGGTTAGCTGAATGCTTGTTGTTTTTCTATATCTACTATGCTACTAATACTCACAAAAATGAAAACTAAAAAATAATTCTGAATTGAGTAGGAAATTGGGAATAATAATATTTAATTTTGTAGGAAATATTCTTCTTACAAAGTATGAACATTTACATGCTATTGTGCACTGTTTTCTTGAAAGAAAAAAAAAACAACTAAACATTTTCCCATGAGAAAATATAGAATCACAAATTCATAAATGTGAAGATGGATGGGACTTTCTTCCCACTGCAAACTTCTATTCACTTAGTTAAGGAATTACACATTAAATTATGAAGTTTTCTTTCCATTTTTTTTATTTTTCACCAGACAACATACATGTCATGCTGAATTGCTCAGAATTGTGATTCTCAAAGATAGTTACAAATGGAAATGAAGTTTCCATAATTCACTTTACGAGATAAGGAAAAAAATCACTTCAAGGAACACCAGAATTTTTTGAATTTTTTTGAGTTAGTCTAGTTGTGGTAAATGTTTGTTCTACTAACACTGGGTTCATCTTTAGCTAGGTCAACATCTTCAAACCAGATTACATTAGAAAGAATTTCTAATTCTTGGTTCAACTTTAATGATAATATAGAAATAACTTTTGAACGATTTATAAGTTCCAGATTTATGTTCTTATTTTTTTGTTTTGTTTTTAAAGAGGACCAGATCAGGAAAATGATGCCATGATTTTGAAGTGAATTGGATTTAAGTGAATAAGGGCTGTCCAAAATCTATAGCTTCATTTTTTTCCTCCAGAGCCATTTGAGTCCAGTAGCAAGATACCAATCAGATTGACTGAAGATGACCCCAATGCATTATGAGATCTTGGTCTTTTTTAAGCTAAGGTCTTTCTCAGAACTTAGTTTCACTGGGGGAATGGCCATGCAGTGATTGAGTATAGATAAGAAATGAGGCAAAAACAACTTCCTTTAAATAGTAAAAAATAAAAAAATCAATCTAGGATAGGAAGACCTCTGAGGGAAAACAGATGCGAGAAAGAAGGGAGGGGGGAAAGAAGAAAAGGAGAGAGAAAAAAGTAATGAAGGAAGAGAGGAAGGAAGAGAGGAAGGAAGGAAGGAAGGAAGGAAGAAAAGAAGGAAGGAAGGAAGGATAAGGAAGGAAGGAAGGAAAGGTGAAGGGAGGGATGAAGAGAGAGAAGGAAGGGATGGATGGAAGGGAGTAATAGGAGGGAGGGAGGAAAGAAGGAAGAAACTAAATCTTTATTATGCAATTGGAACTGGACAATGGGATCCCCAGGGAGGCAATTGCTACTTCTTATAGATCAATATTTGTCTTTCTTTCTAAGAGGACTTTTTTCAAAGAAACTGGCACAGGATTTTGTGTCTTAACTCTATCTTGATAAAGCACTTCTTTTATTTAAAAGCTTAAGCAGGGAAGAGAACACTGTACCTGAGGTAGGAAGGCATTAGTTCAAAATCCAGACTCAGACATACTTGTGTGACTAAGTAAATAACTGTCTTTTCCAGGTTACTCAACTTAAAAGTAGTGATAAAACAATAATTGCTTATTGCATTTTTGAAGATAGAATAGAATATATGTAAAATTTCTCAAAAATCTTATAGTCACACACATACAATTATGTATTTACATATCATCCATAGTGGTTATTCAAGATGTTGAATTGGAATATTTAACATTCATATGGCTTAAACTATTTTCCAAATAAGCAATCAATGCATAAATTCATTCATAAAATTTCAAGAGTTTGTTTTTTTTTTTCAGAAAAGGTGAAACATCTACCCTTAGTTAAAGATGGTATTTCATGTTTTGTTCATCTGAAAGCTAAAAGAATGTATGCGTTGTGGAGAAACTTTTCATAAAAATGTGATAAGAGAACTTTTCTTCTAATACAGTTGGTAATTTATGTACATGCTAACATCTTTGTTGGGATTTCATATATACATATATATATATATATATATATATATATATATATATATATATATATATATATATATATATAAAGAGAGAGAGAAATATACACACATGCCATGTGTACAGAATATAAAGTTTTTCTTCATATATATATATATATATATATATATATATATATATATATATATATATATATATATATATATAATTCATTATTTTATTTGGCAAAAACAAATAAAAATAGCTTTTATTATTTCAAAACACATTAATAGTGTTTATATTTTCCAAAAGTAATATACTAAATGAAATTTCCTATAAAACTAAGTAGCTATATATATATATATATATATTATTCAGTTGCATAATGAGAAAGGATTTGAGGAGGAGGTGATTTTTGTTTGTGGGATGGGATATATACATATGTATATATAGTTTTCCCATTTCTATATATAGTGTGCATACACAATAGAACATAAACTGTGCTTAATAAATATTTATATAGATGTTGTATAGATAACTATATTCCAATATACTTATTTTGTTTTGTACTCATATAGATTTTATTTTATGAATTTAGAAATATTAGTATGCAAAGACCTTCACCTTGCTTTCACAAGTGTACATAAACCCAATTTCAAACCCTATAGAAAAAATAGCATTTAACATCCTGTAGAAGACCAGATTCTATAATTTTAAACATATAATTCAAAATACTCTGAATCTATGAACCTACAACCTGTGATTCAGAAATTAAAACCTTATATGATGCCAGTTTATGAGAAAACTTTTTTTTAAAATTTGATTTTTTAAAATTTAAATTCCTATTATTTTTTTCATGAACATGTCACTTTTATTGAATACAATTAGTATTTAAAAAGAAAATATAATTTATTAGGGTGATTTATTTTTATGTATTTTGAGTTTAAAAGAGAGTAATGTGTACATACTAACTGTATATGTAACTAAACTATGGATTTAACCATTTCTACTTAAATGTACTTCTGCAAACCAATATTGTACTTGAGGCCTACTACTTGATTTTCATATTTGACTAGCTATAATATGTGACAGTAAAAGTAGAAAAAGAGGAGATTCTGAAATCAGAATATCAATAAAATCAGCTATTGAATCTGGAGAATTGCCCATTTTTGTACTTTTTGTCCTTTAGTGCAGTCTGCACAAAAGCTGTGTATTACTAACCCAAAAAATATTATAGATTTCATTAATTTTGTAAATTGATGACTATGTCAATGTAAAATATTGAATTTCTGAAATAAAAATAAACAGACTGAAAGGTGTTTTTAAATTAATTCTGTCTTTATGGATCTTTAGATAAGTATTAATAATTGACCTGACAAATTAATTGAGCCTAAAAAACTGCAAAACAAGAGATATGCCCATTCAACTACAATTCAGATGGCCTAAATTTCAACGCCAATTCCACTATCACTGTCTCATTTTCCTGAACCCTACTGTTTAAGTTCAACTTAATTTTTGCTTTCAGTTCTAAGTTTTGGTGTTTTCTCTACCCTTTCCCAGTCCACTAGGAAAGAATGAAGCACAATATCCATCATATATATGAAATCATGTAAAATAGATTTTTGCATTTGGAGGAGAAAAACAAGGAAAATAAAGAAAAAGTAAACATATATTTTGAAATACATACTGAACCCTTAAGTTTTCATTTGAAAATTGATAGCATTTTTCATTATATCTGTAGTTGTGTTAGATCATTGTATTAATCAGAATAAATCTTTCACAGTTGATTATATTTACCATATTGTTATTTGTGCCTAAATTGTTCTAATGCAACTTCATTTTGCATCAGTTGGCTTATGTCTTCCCAGTTTTTGCTGAAATGATTACTTTCACTATTTATTTTAACAAAATATATTGCAGCACTTTGTTCATCAGTTGTCCAACCTTGGTATTTATTCATCTTCCAATTCTTTACCACCACAAAAAAATCTGCATATAATATATATATATATATATATATATATATATATATATATATATATATATATATATATATATATCAATCACATACACACACTCACAAAAAAAATTAAAAAAAAAAAAACCACATACAGAGATATGAGTCTGAAACCCTTCTCCCCTCCCCGTTATTAATCTCTTTAGGATCAGCTGATAGTGGAATTGCTGAATCAAAGGGTAAACAGTTTTATAGTCCTTTAAATATAGTTGCAAATTGCTCTCCAGAGTAGTAGGAGTGCCTCACAGCTTTGCCAGCAATGCATTAACTTAGTTCTTTTCCTATATCCCCTTCAACATGTCATTCCCTTTTCTATCATACTGAACAAACTAATAAGTATGAAATGATACCTCAGAGTTGTTTTCATTTTCATTCCTCTAATCAATAGTTACTTTAGAGCATTTTCCCATAACTATAAATAGTTTTAATTTCTCCTGAAAACTTTGTATTTTATATTCATTAACCACTTATAAATTGGAATATGAAATATATTCTTATAAATCTTACTCAGTTCTCAATATATCTTGGAGAAATTAAAACTTTATCTAAGAAACTTTTTGTAAATATTTCCCAGAAGCCTGCTTTTTTGTATAATATTGGCTTTGTTGGTACAAATGTTTTTAAAAATATTTGTGCAATTAAAAATATCTATTTTACTTCTTATATATTTCTCTTTTTCATAAATCTGAAATGTGTTTTATTCCATGTAACCATAATTTATTTTTAAGTATATATTTTAAAAGTAATCTTGTAAAAACATTTATAGGAAAAAAAAATTAAATGTGAGGCCCAAGTTCTCTCCCTCACACCCAGTCTTCTTCTACCTCTTGAGATGGGAAACAAGATAGAAATTTTACAAGTAAAGTCATGCAAAATATTTCACTATTAGTTATATTACAAAAGAGAACCCAAGAACAAAAAGAGATACAGAAATAAAGAAATACAAAATAGAGAAAGGAGTGAAAGTGTGATTTAATCTGAACTTAGAGCTGTCAATTCTCTCTTAGGAAGTGATTAATTTCTTTTAATCATAAGTCTTTGGGGATTAATTTGGATTATTATCATATTTAATAACTAAGTCTTGAAACAAGTGATCATCCTGACCTCAGCTTCTGCGATAAGATCTTATTGTCTGACAAAAATTGTTGGGAAAATCGAAAATTAGTATGCAGATGGACACCTAATATCCTATACCAAGGTAAGGTCAAATTAAGTTCATCATTTAGATATTAAGAGTGATAACTATAAGCAAATTAGAAGAACAAAGGATAGTCTACCTCTCAGATCTCTGGAGAAGGAGGGAATTTGTGGCCCAAGAAGAACTAGAGTACCTTATAGAATGCAAAATGGATAATTTTGATTATATTAAATTAAAAATTTTTTATATTAACAAAACCAATGAGCACAAGTTTAGTAGAGAAGTTGGAAATTTGGGGAAAATATATATTTACAACCAAGGTTCTTATACAGGCCTTATTTCTAAAAAAATATAGAGAACTGACTCAACAACAGGACAATATCTTCCAAGAAATTCTCCTGATGTTCTAGAACCAGAAAGCAAAATAAGCAATGGAGGGATCTACCAATCCCTTCAGAAAAAAAAAAAAATTACCAAATATAACATTAAGGAACAAAATAGCCAAATTTTAGAGCTATCAAGGCAAAGAAAACCTATTGAAAATGACAAGAAAAAAACAATTCAAATATCAGGAAGTTACAATTGGGATTACAAAGGACCTTGTAGCTACAATAAGGTATTGAAAATCATGGAACTTGAGATTCTGGAAGGCAAAAGATCTATGACTACAATCAAAAATCACCCAGTGAAACTAGACATAATACTTAAGGGAGGGGGGATCATTAATCAATGAAAAAGGATTTCAAATATTCATAAGAAGAATACCAGAACTAAACAAAAATTTTGACCTCCAATATCCAGACTCAAGTAAAGCATAAATAAGTAAAAAGGAAAAGGAAAACATAAGGGATTCAATAGATTTACATCCCTAAACAGGAAGAGAATACTTGTAATTCTTAATAATTGTATCACTAATACTACAATTTAAAGGATTATATATAGATAGAGGGCATGAGAAAAAAGTGAATTTGTGGGAATGACATAAGATTAACTGATCAGAAAGAGAAGTAATCTGGGTTTAGAAGGAAGGAGACATAATGATGCAAATTACTTGACATGAATAGCACAAAAGACCTGTTATAGTGGAGGTGAAGATGAGAGGGTGGATGGTGAGCATCATTTGAATTTTATTCTCATCTGTATTGGCTCAACGAGAGAATAATACATCCAACCAGTTGAATATAGAAATCTATCTTCCCTAACAAAGAAATAGAAGGGAAGGATATTAAATAAAGTTTGGGATTAGAAAAAAGGATGGCAGATTAGAAAAGGTGATAGAGAGGAGCAAAGCAATGATGAGGAGGGAAAGGATGAAAAAAGAGGACAAAGATAAGAAAAAATAAGATGGAGGAAAATACACCATGAATGTGAATTCACACACAGAGAGTAAAGGTAAATGCCTGAAGAAGAATGTATTATGCTTCAATAGAAGTAATAAAAACAGGGGTAGCAATCTTGATCTCAGACAAAATAAAAGCAAAAATAAACCTAATAAAATGAGATAAGAAGGGGAATACACCTTGCTAAAAGTTATCATAGACAGTGAAGCAGTAAAAATATTAAACATATATGCACTAAGTAGCATAGCATCAAAATTCTTAAAGGAAAGATAAGTGAATTACAGGAAGAAATAGACACAAAAACTATACTAGCTGGAATCTCAACTGTCTCTTCTGAAAAATTCATAAATGCAAACAAAAGTAAATATAAAAAACTAAGGAGATAAATAAAGTATTATAAAACTTAGATATAACAGATCTGATGAAGTCAAAGCAATGCTTAAAGGAAAAAGGATTTCTCTAAATTCATACATCAATAAAATGAAAAAACAACAGATCAATGAAAGCTGACCATGAGGCTCACCTGTCCAAGACAAAGTAAACATAAAGGCATCAGAAAGAATATCTACAAGCTAAGAATGAGGATATTAAAATTTTGTCCAAGGAAGAGGAGACCCAGAAATAATTCTCCCTTATCTTCTCAATATTAAATTTCTTCCTAGGAAACTAATTAATTATCTGCTCCACTGAAAAGAAGGAAAGGGAAAGGAAAAGGGAAAGGGAAAGGGAAAGGGAAAGGGAAAGGGAAAGGGAAAGGGAAAGGGAAAGGGAAAGGGAAAGGGAAAGGGAAAGGAAAAAAGAGAGAAATTTCAGCCTCAGATATGTATTAGCTGAATGACCTTGGAATTTCATTTAATTTCTGTCCCGCTCTTCTTCCTCAATGGAGATAATACCAGTATCTTATTCACAGGATTATTGTGAAGATCAAAAGGAATATTATTTGTAACATTTAGCAAAGGAAATGCCATATGATAGGTTCTATATAAATATACGTTCCCCTCCCCTGTCTTTTTAACCATTCTTATGGACCAGATCTAAGACAGATGAAATAATTTTCTCCTGCATAGCTTCTTTTAGTACTTTCAATCATATCCTCCCTGCCAAAGATCTGAAGGCCTTTCTACCACAATCTTGCTTGAATAGGACTCCTGTGTATGTCCTATAATAAAATGAAAATGCTTAAAGGGACCAGTTCATAACAAAAGAAGACTGTAATGGATATCTCAAAGGAGATATACACAGGGTATAAAAAGACTTTAGAGAACAACAATTAGATATAACAAATGGGACATGTGTGGGGAATAAGTGAAGAGTTATGTGTCATTCACACTCATTCACTATTTATGTTATCTGTCTGTGACTACACAAATAAAAATCCAATCAAATGGGTTGAATTAGCTCAGCATGCAATATCTCTTTTAATTGTGAAATGACACTGAATTGAAGCTGTACCATTTGCCAAGTCTTTGAACAACCTACAAACCTTTAAGGAAATTGACAGCCTGAATTAAAGTGGGTGGACCTCCATGATCTAAATCTGGTTCACTACTAATTATGTTACCATTTCTCTCAGATACAGATATAACATAGGAAATGATATTTGGGTAAATATTAAATTCTAAAATTTATTATGTATATTTTATGCTGAAGCGGTACAAATGGATAGAGAGTCAGCCTCAGAGTCAGGAGAACATGGGTTCAATCTATGCTTCTAAGGAATACTGACTGTGTAACAGTCATGACCAGGCAATCCATTTAATCTCTCAATGTACCAAACAATTCTTTAGAATTATAAGTAGATGACTGACATTAACTTTGATAGTGTTGCCTCATTAAAAGTTTGCTAGAGTAATGAAATTACTGTTTTCTTCCAAACATTTTTTGGCTCTTTTGCTACCCTGAATGACATTTCATTCTTGTGCATCACTTCTATTGATAGCCATGGATTCTGTCATTTCATATTCTAATCAGAGAACCTTAAAAACAGATTTATGTCAAAGAAATATAACATTCCCTTGTAATGCTTGCTCTTTGCTTGGGCTTTAGTACATACTGGAAAACTTCCTGAGTGCACACATATGAGGTCATAAAGAGAAAGTATCAATTTACTTTCCTTTTCAGATTAATGAATTAAGGGAAAGGAAGATATTGAGTTTATTTCATCAGACTGCCAGTAAACAGAATTTATAGTAGCATCATTATTAGATTTAGGGTGTGCCTGCTCATGATGTAGTACCTGTCTGAACTACTCAAATGTGGCCCAGTAACTGTATTTTAAACAAAAACCATCCCCTTGCTGTAGAGAAACCAGAAAAGGGGAAAAAAAAAGAAGTTACAAAACATAGAGAGCTTCTTTAAAAAAATGTTTCCAAGCTTCTGCTTTTCCTATTGAAAAAAAAATCAATACAACCTAAAAAATTGAGGGGCAATTTCTTTTCCATTTCAGAATCTCAGAATTTGCAAGTTATTGTTTGTAAATCATTATCTTGGATGCCACAGATTTTCACATGAAACATTTCTACAATATTATTGCTCCTTGACCATAATAAAGTAACTTTCCAAGAAGACAAGGATTTCCCTTTTGTACAATGGGTCATAGAGATTCTGAGATTGAAGATGAGGAATTTTGTTGCTGCATCTATATTCTCTTCTCTTAATGTTTTCCTTTCACTATTTTAACTTAGTTCATCTGTTCTCTTTCTGACTTATATTTTAGTCTCCTTTAAATAAAATATTTATAATAAAGTTCCTAACTGTAGGTATTCCTCAAGATTCTGCTCTTCCTCTACACATTCTCTCTTGGTTACTTCAGTTTTTATGGATTTGAATATGATAGCTATGGAGATATCTCCTATCTAGATATATATGTTATCCCCAGTTTATGATCTGAGCTTCATCCCTTCATTACCAATTGCTTATTAGACTTTTCAAATAAATTTCCTGGAAATATCTTAAACTTAACATGTCTAAAACTGAATTCATTACTTTTTATCCTTCAGCCAAACCCTCTTTTCAAACATTACTATTTCTGAGAAAGGTAACATCTTCTTTCTCAGGTTCTTGATCTTAAGATTATGTGGGAGTTTTACCTGCTTCCTTATTTAATCAGTTGTCAATTTTTTTTTTCATCTCTGATATTTTACTCCTTTATTCATTCTCACAACTATGACCATAGGTTAGGCCCCTATCTTTTCTCATTTACATAATTAAAACTTTCCTCATTGGCCTTCCTGCCTAAGCTTTCTCACTATGCCATTCCATCCTGTGTATTGCTGCCATATTTTTTTTTTTCTTTTTAACTATGATTCTGATTTGCAACTCTCATATTCAATCCCCTCCAGCTGGCTCCTAGTAGAGCTAACAACAAATGATTTTTTATTGCTCATTAATTAAATTATTACATAAATTCTACCTTTCTGAGTTAAATTCTATTAACCAATAAAATTAGTGAATTTTGTTTAATTACATTGAAAGTCTGATTAAGGAGTGGGGAGAATGCTTGGGCACTGTATTTTAAGATGAAATTATTAGAATTAAGGCCCAAAATGCTAGATAAAGAGTAGAGCTAATATAGATTTATCTCCTACATTTTGACCCTGCATTTTTCTTTAGTGATATATTTAGTATAAAAGTAAAAGCCTTATAAGAGAACCATTCTGGTAATAGAGATTGAGGGTAGAATTGCATCATTACACTGAAAATACATTAATTATAATGTGATACCATAATCCTAAATGTGATATGGTAGCCTAGACATAAATGTATTTAAATTCATAAGAAGTAAACAAATAAAGCTATGACATCCTAGAGGTATAGAGAGGAATCTTCAGCTTAGATTTTAAAATATATATATATATTATTATTATTTTGTGGAAAGTCTCCCTAGGCATTTTAATTTACATGATGGTCAGTTTTTAAAATGTAGTGGAAGTTTGATCAACCTATCCTACAGCAGCTGAAATTTCTGAGGACTCTGGAGGTTTAGTTACCCTACATTTAGATGATGATGAATTTCCTGCCCACTCCCAGTCATGTAATGCTTCAATGCTGTAAGACTCAAGCACTTTTAAATGAGATAGTAATTCCCTCCTTGGCTGTTGAGCAGGAAGAACTAATAACTTAAGGATGGTTTTATAAGAACAGAGAACTTTTGACTCACTCTTTTTGTTTCAACTGCATTTCAAAGCAAGGAAAGCAACTATCTCTAGATTCCCAGTGAGGGGTAGGAAAATAGCTCTCTACCATTTCTTTTCCATTGTATTGATGCTTCTCAACTACTTAGCTAGGCCTGGGTCTCTGGTTGACTTCTACTCTGTTTCATTTTCTGAGCAGGTGGTCAATCATCATTCTTGAATTGGACGTGATTAGGTTTAGAGGCAAGCTGGGGTGAATTCAGAATTTGAGTTTTTGGATTTTATCACAGTTGGAAATAAATGGTAGCAAGGGGAACAGTGCCCAGCAACTTCTCTTAGAAAAGACAATATCAAATATGATCTAAACCATTTAGCATGCATTGTCTGAACAGTGAAAAGGAGGGATAAAAAGTAAAATGTGTATTCAGAAGATCTTAATATTTCATATAGGTTTTGATGGAATTTAATTGTCAACCTCATAAAAACTTAATAGTACTTATAAAATACCGAATTCTATTTAGGTGGTTCTGTCAAATTTGTGACAACTTTTGTTTTCATTAATAATTATTTTTCAGTATAGGGAAAAAGTAGTCATTTCATGTCCAGTTTATATTGTATTTGAATACCTTCCTCCCCCTCCTTCTTTTGCATATCCAAACTATATCACAAATCTTAGCTTTTTTTAAAGATAGGTATTATTAGCTTTTTTGCAGCATGGCTAATATGTACATATGTATTGCATTATTTCATATATTTAATTAATATCATATTGTTTGCCTTCTCAATAGGTGGGAGAGGAATTGAAGGGAAAGATAGAAATCAGAACACATTTTTAAAGAGCAAAACTTAAAAAACAAATAATAAATAAAAACATTTTTAAAGATTTACCAATTAGTAAGTATGATAAAAAGAAACTGAGCTACTCTTTCATTTGAGCTTTGGCTTTTCAGGATTGAATACTATCTAATAAGTGAGTTGGGTCCAAAGCAAACGGGCCTCTGTGAGAGTGAACAGGTTCAGTGCCTCAGTCTTCTTGTTCCATCAATACAATTCCTCATTGTAAGATAAAAGATGACATTGTGCAGATGGCTGGTATTGGGTTCTAGAAGATCTTGGCTTAAGTAAAACTTTTACTGTCTATTTGCTGTCAAGAAATGCCTTCTAGCTATTCCTTAAGTATATGAATTAAAAATTAATTCCCCTGAAACTGCAGCAATATGTTAAATCTTTATGCATATATGCATGTATAAACAACATATACATGCATATTCATTTATACATAAATATATTATATATAATCCATATATATATATGTATATATATATATGTGTGTGTGTATATATATACATATATATAGTTATAAATGTTAAGAAATCATACAGTGTAATAATTGTATCCAAAGCCTTCTTAAATTTAGAGTAGCAATTTACATGATTAAATCATAATAGCTCATACAGATTAATCAATCTGTAAACTTTCATTAAGCAGTAATCAATAAACCTTTATTAAATATTAATATAAGTGGTGGGCACTATGCTAACTACCATACAAAAAGAGGCAAAAGACAATCCCTAGCCTCAAGGAATTAGAAATCTAATGAATTTATATTGATGGAAATATTGTTGAGTATGAAAGCCATTGATTTCTGAATCCCACTCAAGAGCTACACAAAACCCTGAAGCTTGGGACAATGCATCCTCCACTTTGGAAACATAACTTTATTTTTAAAAAGATTTAAAATCTAAGTAATTGGCTAGGAAAGTTATTATGGTGACAAAGAAGGACAAAAACACAGACTCAGAAGATGATAACAAAGCCAAAGCTCCTACTCTAAAGACTCCAAGAAAAATAAGAATTGGACTCAAGCCATGGAAGAGCTCAAAAGGGATTTTGAAAATTAAGTGAGTAAGATAGAGAGAAAAAAAATTAGGAAAAGAATTGGGGGTGATACAAAAGAAAACACACACACACACACACACACAAAACACACACACACACACACACACACACACACACACACACACACACACACACAAAAACTAAAGAGAATGCCTTAAAAGCAAATTAGCAAATTTGGCCAATTGGGAAAAAGGATACAAAAAGTCCCTGATGAAAATAATTATTTAAAAAGTAGAATTAAATAAATGGAAGTTAATGACTTTATAAGAATTGAGATACAATAAAGCAAAACCAAAAAATAAAATGAAAAAATAGGAAATAAAAAAGTGAAATAACTCATTTGAAAAAAAATTGACCTGGAAAATAGATCCAGAAGAGATAATTTAAAAATTATTGGATTACATGAAAGTCATGATAAAAAAAAAGAGCCTAGTCTCCCACCAAAGTGGGAGTCCATCATGTAGTCCCAATGCGGGCCACACCAGTGCAGGCCACACCAGTGCAGGCCACACCAATGCAGCCCTAGACCCAACCCCAGCCTCAGATACAGTAATATTCCTAGCTTAAATTCTGAATTATCTGCAATACTGGTGGCTTCCAGATCTCTCAGCCCAGAAACACCAAAGAAGAATTGAAAGTTCATCAGATAAGGTCTGTGAAACAAGAGTTAAAGCCCAGTAAACAATTCCAGCATCAACTGTACCTAGATAGCCCCAGCACCTGACCAGGGCCTCAGCGTGCGTAGAACAGGATTTTCTAGAAATTGTCAAGGAAAACTGTCCTGATGTTCTAAAACCAGAGAGTAAGATAAAAATTGAAAGAATCCACCAATCCCCTACCAAAAGAGATTCCCAAAGTGAAAACTCCCAGAAATAGTATGGCCAAATTCCAGAACTCCCAGGTCAAGAAGAAAATATTGCAAGCATCCAGAAAAAAAAAAAAAAAAAAGTATAGTGGAGCCACAGTCAGGATAATTCAAGATTTAAGAGCTTCTACATGAAAGGATTGGAGGGTATGGATTATAATGTTCCCAAGAGCAATGGACCTAGGATTACAACCAAGGATCACCTACCCAATAAAAATGAATATAATACTCCAGAGGAAGAGGTTCTTATTCAGTGAAATAGAGGATTTTCAATCATTAATGATGAAAAGATCAGAACTGAATGGGAAATTTGATTTTCAGATACAGAACTCTGGAGAAGCCTAAGGAATTAATCAGCAAACTGATATTATAAGTTACTTAATAAGGTTTATCTGTTTACATTCCTACATGAAATTATCCTAATTCATTCGAACTTTCTCATTATTATGGCAGTTAGAAGCAGTATATGTAGACAAAGAGTATGTAGACAAAGAGCACCAGTGTGAATTGTATATGAGGGATAATATTTTTTTAATGAGGAAATTAAAGAATGAGTGGGGATGTACTAGGAGGAAGGGAAAGGGAAAAGTGAAATTGTACAAATTATCTGCCACAAAAAGAGACTAAAAAAGGTTTTTCAGTAAATAGGAAGAAGAGGAGAAGAAGGTGAGTGAGTGAATCTTACTTTCATCAGAATTGACTCAAAAAGAAAATACTCAATAGGGGTATAGAAATATCTTACCTTGTAGGAAAATAGGAAAGAAACAGAATATGGGAAGTGGGGGGTGATAAAAGACACCATATTAAGGGAGGGAGTGGTCAGTACCAAAACACTTTTAAGGAGGGGAAGAATGAGAAGAGAGAAAAAATAGGGAGAAATAGAGTTAGCAATAGTAATTGTAAAAAAAAATAATTTAGAAGTAAGTCTCTCTAATAAGGTCTCATTTTTCAAACATAGAGGAAACTGAGTCACATATAGAAAAAATAAGAGCCATGCCCCAATTGATAAATGATCAAAGGCTATGATCTGTGCCCCAAGGGCTATAAATTCATGTTTATCTTTTGACCTAAGAATACCATTACTAGGCGTGAACCCAAAAAAAGATGTTTTTTTAAAAAAGAAAAATGACCCATATGTGCAAATAATATTCATAGCAGGTCTCTTCTCAGGGAAAAAAAAGGAAATTGAGGGGATGCCCATCAATTGGGGAATGATTCAACAAACTGTGGTATGTTTTTGTGAGGGAATATTTTTGTTCTATGGGAAATGATGAGCAGGATACTTTAAAAACAAAAATCTTGGGATGATATAAGGCATAATGAAATATGCTGTATACAAAGTAATAGCAATGTTCTGGGATGACCTGCTATGAATGATTTTGATATTCTCAAAGGTACCATCATCCATGACTATCCTAAAGGATTTATGATGAAAAATCCTACCTATACCCAGAGAAGGAATTTAATGTGTTTTAATACAGATTAAAACATTCTCTCTCACTTTTTTAAACTTCATTTTTCTTGAGGGTTTTATTTTCATTAGGGTGGGAAATCTATGTTTTCTTTCACAATTTGAGTTTTATGGAAATGTTTCATATAACTTCACATGTGGTTTCTTAACGGAGTTAAGTGAAAGAATTTATAACTCAAAAAGTTTGAACACATATTAAAAATACATCCTTTGACTGATATTTCTTATTAAAGTTAAAACAGAACAGAGAAATGGATGAAATGAATAATATAGTCAATGGAGTGGTCATTCATAAATTATTACATTCAGAACTTCATTATTAGTGCTATTGCTCTTTTAAAATGAGTTAGTCAAGAAGACTCTATAAGATTGGAAAAAAATCTTTCTCTCTTTTATGTAAGGTAGAAGTGTCAATGTTGTGATCTGAAGACCTGAAAACACCTCTCAATTAGATTAAAAAGTAATTTGTTTTCAAAATAAATATAAAATATTATATAAAAGATACATAGCATATAAAATGTTATTTTGTGGTTTTCTGAGTTGCTATGTAAATGGTTCTGATCTGTTTCTCTTTGAGTTAGACACCATTGATGTAAGGCACAAGAAAAGCCATTTTGATGATCGAGTTACAATTTGGTTTCTCTCTTTTATTTTTATGAGAACTCTGTTTTGTGTTATAGCTTCTAATCATGTTTATTAGACCAAGATAGAGCTATCATCTCATAATAGGGAATTAATTTTTCCTGGAGTTGTCTGTACTTTCATTCTGGACAAAACCATAGTTTCATAGTTTAGGATTGCTTTTTTATTAATCCCTGCTGTGATAGCTGAACATAGTGAGTTTCCTGTTGTGCCACAAAAGGTACTTTTATTTAGGTCAAAAAATAAACAAGCAGAGTGGTAGAGGGGAAGGAAAGAGAGAGAAAGTGAGATGAAGGAGAAGGGGAATAATCCCATAATTTTCCTTCCTTAAGAAGAAAAAGAAAGGAAAGAATCCATTTGCTGAGGTTTTTGTGAAACATATATATTTTGACTTTTGAAATAGTTATGTCAAAATATGGTCAACGTTTCAGGAACAGGTATTTTAAAAATGTTTCACCTATTCCTGAAATGTTGACCTTAATTTCAAAAATCAAAATACAAAGATAAGCTTACAAAAAATTATATATAAATAATTATAAAATTTTTCTATTTATTTCTAGCCTATGTACATAAGTTGGATATGTTTATCAGTATTTCCTGCCTTACATCTAAAATGTAGACAAGAAAATAATAAAAACAAAAAGACTTCAAGGTTGAATAAAAACTTTAGAAAAGCAGAGCAGAGATAGCAGAGTAAAGGCAGGCCCTCACCTGAGCATTCAGCAAACTCACTAAGCCATTTAATAATGATTTTAAACAAATTAAAGAGGGGTAGAATACAAAAAAGATAGAATGAAAAGGTGACCCAGTCCACAACAATTTAGAAAATTGGCCAGAAAGGGAAGGGGTACCAGGGTGAAAAAGGATCATAGTCCAGTGCAGGCTGCAATAGCACAAACCTAGACAAGGTTGGAAAGATCACTCACAAACCAGTGCACAGTACAGGATAGTAGCAAAAACACCCCTCCCTAGATTATACAGCACAAACCTAGACAAGGTTGGAAAGACAACTCACAAACCAGTGCACAGTATAGGATAGTAGTAAAAACACCCCTCCCTAGATTATACAATCTCAGAAGAGCCCAAATTCTCAGAATTACCTCTAAAAGCATCTCTACAAAATAAACCTGAATCTTGGGTCAGTACTTGCTCCACTTAAGTAGGAAAACCCTTTTTCAAGAAATAGTCTAGAAAATGTGTAAACAACAGAATAACATTTTGATCATAGAAAGTTACTATGGTGACAAGGAATACCCAAACACACATTCAGAAGAAAACAATGAAGTCAAAATATGAATTGGTCTTGGGCCAAAAGAATTTTTAAAATTAAGAGGTAGAGGGAAAATTAAGAAGGGAAGAAACTTTAGCGGTCATCTGTTCTAATATTATATTCAGTTCAAGAATTTTACTTAGGTCGTTTCTGATTTATTAATGATGCCCATGGCAACTCTTTCATGTTAGTTAAAGTAAAAAGCAGAATTCAAGCTCAAATTTCTGTAGTATACAAACCACCCTCCTCTCAGAACTTCTCTCCTTTCTAGAATATCGCCCTCTATTGTACCTACTTTCCGAGAAATATATATTGTCATTATATTGCCCTCTTTTATTCAAAATTTTCCCACTCTACTGAGGCCTATTTTTCAATGATACTGGCATTCTGAAGTGTTGGAGTGTTTTTAACAACCACTAGATATTTATGAAAATATGCAAAAAATAATAAAAGATCATTATTTAGATTTGTATTTTTCTGTCCTAATTCCTTAAGGGCATTTTTTTCTATTTTAAATTTCCATCATCCTGCATGATACCTGGTACATAGCCTTGTAATTACTTAATACATACTTACTGACTCTTTGATTGAAAGGTAGATTTTTTAAAAGGAAGAAAAAAAAAACTAGTTGCATATCATTTGATCTGTATATTAGTATAAAATACAGAGCAATCTTTAGCTTTCATACTGTATCTTGAAGCACAAAGTGATTGAACTGTTTTATTATGAAGAGAAGTTGATAACTGCCTCTTCCTCTACCAGTACCATCAAATAACTAACTTAGTTGTTGGTATAGACACAGCTTAAGCCTCTTGATTTATGTTGCTCATAAAAATGTCATCCAAGTTTATTTTTTACAAATGAATGCCCACATCTTAACTTACTGAATAAAAGAAGGGAAAAAAAATAACTTGAACATGAGTTATCTATATCACTGAAAAGACAAACATCATTTTTCTTTAGTGATCTACCTAATCAACTCGAAGAATTATATAATGATCTGAACTTGGAAAAAGTTTCAAAAAGTAGTAACTATTGAGTCTAAATGTGCATCTTTTATGCTTATTTCTCTGAATTTTCCCTTTTTTATTTCACAAAAACTCAAGGCCATCAAAGTAACAAGCTTCTGTGAACTATCATGAAATTCAAAAAATGAAACAGTTTGCAGTTTGAAAGAAAGCTGAGATGTGGGTCTCTTCACAATAAGAATTATGTTTGCCATCAGAAAGTCAGTGCTAAGCAGATAAAAGCAGCCACAATGGAAATGTAAATACAGCTGAAATCATTCTTTGGGGAGCTGTGAAATTTGAAAATTATAAACACAGTAATCTGGGGAAATGCCATATACTTTAGGATTTTTGTTTAACAATGTGTTTGATTAAAAAGCTCATTGAAATGGAGAGAAAATCATGCTTTACACTCTAGAAGTTCAGCATCCCAATCAGCAGCAGGAAATTTCTCATCATGTTAACACAAAAAAATGCACATACTTTAAAAGTGGCTCTAGATTATCAACCCATATTCAGAAAGTAAAAAGGCTAAGTTATCATTTGCTTTTTATATTTTATTCTTTTCTTTTCTGGATCATGATTTAGAGATAAAAAGAACCTTAGATGATAGTTCAATTTTCTCACTTTACTATTGAGGAAATTGAGGTACAATGAAGTTAAGACAAGTGCCTTAGCTCATCTTGATCAGAGCTGCTTAAACTTTTTCCACTCATATCTCCTTTTCACACAAGAATTTTTTATGTGACCCTGGATATATAGGAATATACCATATTTATACAAATCAAATGTTTACTGAAAATAAATCATAATTTGGTGACCCCAATGTTCAGTTACAAAATCCATATGGGATTGTGAACCACAGTTTAAGAAGTCGGGACCTACAATGCTACT